>NW_027400640.1:3178-4477 GCF_003265705.2 Callorhinus ursinus
TACGTAAGAAATCTCTTCCCCCTGGCTGCTTTCTGTATTGCTTCCTTGGTTCTAAGATTTGCAAGTTTTCCATTTTTAATTCTAATAGTGTATTTATAGACTACTTTGGATTTTCTATGTACACCATCATCTTATCTGTGAATAGTCACAATTATCTCCTCAATGGGTATTCTTTTTGTTTCTCTTGGCTTATAACACTTGGGAGATTCTCCAAAGTAATGTTGACTAGAGTAGCATTGTTTGAAGATTTTAGTATACCTTTCGCAATATCCGATAGAAAAACAGACAAAACATTGGTAAGAAATGTGACCTATTTGACATATATGGAACATTACATAGTAAGTGCAGAATACATTATTTTCAAGTGGTCCTAGAATATTTACCCAAATAACTGATACGTTGGGCCGTGAATCAAGTCTACACATTTTAAAAGCCTGAAATTAACTAGATTATATTCTTCGACCACAGGGGAATTGAGCCATAGTCATAATGAAAAGAAAACCAGGAAGTCCCTCAATGTTTAAAACTTAAATGTAACTTTGCTACATATCCTAAGGGTCAGAGAGGGAATCACAATAGAAATTCTCGATCTTTCCTACATCAGAGCTCACAGACAACGGCATTCTATCCATGAAGAGCACTATAAATAAGGCAGACGGGAGTTGAGGCTTAAGTCCGAGTTCTGCCTGCCGCAGCCACACCTGGCAGCCTTGCTATGTGGTCGCCCCCGGCTGCCCTTTCTGGCGGCCCTGAGCTAAGGGGGACAACATGGCCATGTGGAAATGGGAAGCTCCACACTCCTAGTGATGATGGTGCTATTGTATTGTCCTCACCAGTCCAACAACATGATTTCTGAGTGAAAGATGACACAATAGCAGCTTCTTGACCTTCCTTAAGGTTTGAAAATCATCTTGTGAGTCATCTATTAGAAATAGGGTTTCAACACATGTTCATTTATCTGGAAAAGAAATAGATCCAAATAGTAATTATGGCTTCCTGAGCACCTGCCGTTGAGCGCCATCACACTGGCTCTTTGTGGAATTCTCCCTCTTCAACTTCTAAACTATGAGGTAGGTATTATTAGTCACATTATCTAGATGGTTAGACAGGGCCTCAGAAATGATACGAGTCACAGAGGATTTGAGTGTCAGAGACCTAAGTGGGATCTTCAAACTGACTCCAAATCCTTTGTTATTCCATACACGGTACTATTTCCCTCTTTTTTTTTTTTAAGGTTTTATTTATTTATTTGAGAGAGAGAGAGAATGACAGAGCGCAAGAGCGGGAGGGTTAGAGGGA
>NW_027400640.1:4577-5181 GCF_003265705.2 Callorhinus ursinus
GGCGGGGAGTCTGATTTGGGACTCGATCCTGGGACTCTAGGTTCATGACCTGAGCCGAGGGCAGTCGCTTAACCAACTGAGCCACCCATGTGCCCTGCTATTTCCCTCTTATCTCTGGTCTTCTCTATCTGGAAACATATCAAGGATCAGGAATTTTATGTTGTGTGGCCAACTGGAATGAATTCAGTTGGCCTTTTAACCTCTGCCCATCGTAATTGAAGGATTTTTGAGTGAGATACTCCAAGATCTCTAGGAATAGAGACATTATAATATTTTTCTAATATTACAGTTACTGAAAGAATTATCTTTTTTTAATTGATTCAGGCTCTGGTATGATCAGAGTGTACCGTAAGAGAGGTCTGAAATAGTATTTAAAAACACTCAGCTCAGCCTCTTCTACAAAGTGAGACCGTGCTTATAAACACAGCTGAAATAGTCCCTTGGTTATGATTATTTCCTTCCCAACCATCGTAGTGTTTATATGGTATGACTAGGACTTACATAGTCAAAATCAGCAAGGAAAGAACTGAGACAGTGTATCCAAGCTTTAGGAGCATTTCATGTTTCCATTAGTGCTGTGAAAATGAACTACTCTGTTTTATTC
>NW_027400641.1:0-5175 GCF_003265705.2 Callorhinus ursinus
CTTTACAGTCATCTTCCATCCCTTCATTGTATCAACCCTTATTTTGTACATATATAAGTCTTTCTTTCTTTAAAATTTTAGGAGGCACTTTCTTCTAACAGACCAAAATATACCCAAAATCTAGTGTGTAGCACTGATCTATGCACTAGCCTGATCATATTTGATCATATTCTGTTTTTTTTTGTCTTGTTCTGTTTCTGTTTTTATATTTTTCTTTTTCTTTTTTCTTGCTTTCCCTTCTTTTCCCCTGGTTTCAGGTTTTTCTGATTTGTTTAGAGTATATTTGCTGGGAACGTTGTTTACCTGTTAGCATTTTGTTCTCTCATTCATCTATTCTCCTCTGGACAAAATGACCAGATGAAAAAAATCACTTCAGCAAAAAGAACAAGAGGTAGTACCGTCAGCCAGGGACCTACTCAATACGGACATTAGTATGATGTCGGACCTAGAGTTCAGAATCATGATTTTAAAGATACTAGCTGGGCTTGAAAAAAGCATGGAGTTATTAGAGAAACCCTTCCTGGAGAAATAAAAGAACTAAAATCTAACCAAGTCGAAATCAAAAAGGCTATAAATGAAATGCAATAAAAAAATGGGGGCACTAATTGCTAGGATAAATGAGGCAGAAGAGAGAATCAGCGATATAGAAGACCAAATGATGGAAAACAAAGAAGCTGAGAAAAAGAGAGATAAACAACTACTGGATCACGAGGACACAATTCGAGAGATAAATGATACGATAAGACGAAACAACATTAGAATAATTGGGATCCCAGAAGAAGAAGAAAGAGAGAGGGGGGCAGAAGGTATATTGGAGCAAATTATAGCAGAGAACTTCCCTAATGTGGGGAAGGACACAGGCATCAAAATCCAGGAGGCACAGAGAACCCCTCTCAAAATCAATAAAAATAGGTCAACACCCCGACATCTAATAGCAAAACTTACAAGACTCCGAGACAAAGAGAAAATCTTGAAAGCAGCTCGGGAGAAGAGGTCTGTAACCTACAATGGTAGAAACATTAGATTGGCAGCATACGTATCCACAGAGACCCGGGAGACCAGAAAGGATTGGCATGATATCTTCAGAGCACTAAACGAGAAAAATATGCAGCCAAGAATCCTATATCCAGCTAGGCTGTCATTGAAAATTGAAGGAGAGATAAAAAGCTTCCAGGACAAACAAAAACTAAAGGAATTCGCAAACACGAAACCAGCCCTCCAAGAAATATTGAAAGGGGTCCTCTAAGCAAAGAGAGAGCCTAAAAGCAGCATAGACCAGAAAGGAATACAAACAATATACAGTAACAGTCACCTTACGGGCAATACAATGGCACTAAATTCATATCTTTCAATAGTGACCCTGAATGTAAATGGGCTAAATGCCCCAATCAAAAGACACAGGCTATCAGATTGGATTCAAAAACAAGACCCATCAATATGCTGTCTGCAAGAGACTCATTTTAGACCCAAAGACACCCCCAGATTGAAAGTGAGGGGGTGGAAAATCATTTACCATGCTAATGGACACCAAAAGAAAGCTGGGGTGGCAATCCTTATATCAGACAAATTAGATTTTAAAACAAAGACTGTAATAAGAGATGAAGAAGGACACTATATCCTACTTAAAGGGTCTATCCAACAAGAAGATCTAACAATTGTAAAGATCTATGCCCCTAACATGGGAGCAGCCAATTATATAAGGCAATTAATAACAAGAGCAAAGAAACACATTGACAACAATACAATAATACTGGGGGACTTTAACACCCCCTGACTGAAATGGACAGATCATCTAAGCAAAAGATCAACAAGGAAATAAAGACTTTAAACGACACACTGGACCAAATGGACTTCACAGACATATTCAGAACATTCCATCCCAAAGCAACGGAATACACATTCTTCTCTAGTGCCCATGGAACATTCTCCAGAATAGATCACATCCTCGGTCACAAATCAGGTCTCAACCGGTACCAAATGATTGGTATTATTCCCTGCATATTTTCAGACCACAGTGCTTTGAAACTAGAACTCAGTCACAAGAGGAAAGTCGGAAAGAACTCAAATACAGGGAGGCTAAAGAGCATCCTACTAAAGAATGAATGGGTCAACAGGGAAATTAAAGAAGAATTAAAAAAATTCATGGAAACCAATGATAATGAAAACACAACAGTTCAAAATCTTTGGGATGCAGCAAAAGCAGTCCTGAGAGAAAAGTATATAGCAATACAAGCCTTTCTCAAGAAACAAGAAAAGTCTCAAATACACAACTTAACTCTACATCTAAAGGAGCTAGAGAAAAAACAGCAAATAAAGCCTAAACCCAGCAGAAGAGAAATAATAAAGATCAGATCAGAAATCAATGAAATAGAAACCAAAAGAACAGTAGAACAGATCAACGAAACTAGGAGCTGGTTCTTTGAAAGGATTAACAAGATTGATAAACCCCTGGCCAGACTTATCAAAAAGAAAAGAGAAATGACCCAAATCAACAAAATCATGAATGAAAGAGGAGAGATCACAACCAACACCAAAGACATACAAACAATTATAAGAACATATTATGAGCAACTCTATGCCAGCAAATTAGATAACCTGGAAGAAACGGATGCATTCTTAGAGATGTATCAACTACCAAAATTGAACCAGGAAGAAGTAGAAAACCTAAACAGACCTATAACCACTAAGGAAATTGAAGCAGTCATCAAAAATCTCCCAAAAAACAAAAGCCCAGGGCCAGATGGCTTCCCAGGGGAATTCTACCAAACATTTAAAGAAGAATTAATACCTATTCTCCTGAAACTGTTCCAAAAAATAGAAATGGAAGGAAAACTGCCAAACTCATTTTGTGAGGACACCATTACCTTGATCCCAAAACCAGACAAAGACCCCATCAAAAAGGAGAATTACAGACAAATATCCTTGATGAACATGGATGCAAAAATTCTCACCAAAATACTAACCAATAGGATCCAACAGTACATTAAAGGGATTATTCACCATGACCAAGTGGGATTTATCCCTGGGCTGCAAGGTTGGTTCAACATCCGCGAATCAATCAACGTGATACAATATATTAACAAAAGAAAGAACAAGAATCATATGATCCTCTCAATAGATGCAGAAAAAGCATTTGACAAAGTACAGCATCCTTTCTTGATCAAAACTCTTCAGAGTATAGGGATAGAGGGTACATACCTCAATATCATAAAAATCATCTATGAAAAACCTACAGCGAATATCATTCTCAATGGGGAAAAGCTGAGAGCTTTCCCCCTAAGGTCAGGAATGCGGCAGGGATGTCCACTCTCACCACTGCTATTCAACATAGTATTAGAAGTCCTAGCCACAGCAATCAGACAACAAAAAGAAATCAAAGGCATCCAAATCGGCAAAGAGGAAGTCAAACTCTCACTCTTGGCAGATGATAGGATACTTTATGTGGAAAACCCAAAAGACTCCACCCCAAAACTGCTAGAACTCATACAGGAATTCAGTAAAGTGGCAGGATATAAAATCAATGCACAGAAATCAGTGGCATTCCTATACACCAACAACAAGACAGAAGAGAGACAAATCAAGGAGTCGATCCCATTTACAATTGCACCCAAAACCATAAGATACCCAGGAATAAATTTAACCAAAGAGGCAAAGGATCTGTACTCAGAAAACTATAAAAGACTCATGAAAGAAATTAAGGAAGACACAAAGAAATGGAAAAACGTTCCATGCTCATGGATTGGAAGAACAAACATTGTGAAGATGTCAATGCTACCTAGAGCAATCTACACATTCAATGCAATCCCCATCAAAATACCATCCACTTTTTTCAAAGAAATGGAACAAATAATCCTAAAATTTGTATGGAACCAGAAGAGACCCCGAATAGCCAGAGGAATATTGAAAAAGAAAAGCAAAGCTGGCGGCATCACAATTCCGGACTTCCAGCTCTATTACAAAGCTGTCATCATCAAGACAGTATGATACTGGCACAAAGACACATCGATTAATGGAACAGAATAGAGAGCCCAGAAATGGACCCTCAACTCTATGGTCAACTCATCTTTGACAAAGTAGGAAAGAATGTCCAATGGAAAAAAGACAGTCGCTTCAACAAATGGTGTTGGGAAATTTGGACAGCGACATGCAGAAAAATGAAACTGGACCATTTCCTTACACCACACACAAAAATAGACTCCAAATGGTTGAAAGACCTAAAGGTGAGACAGGAGTCCATCCAAATCCTAAAGGAGAACACAGGCAGCAACCTCTTTGACCTCAGCTGCAGCAACTTCTTCCTAGAAACATCGCCAAAGGCACGGGAAGCCAGGGCAAAAATGAACTATTGGGATTTCATCAAGATAAAAAGCTTTTGCAGAGCAAAAGAAACAGTCCACAAAACTGAAAGACAACTGACAGAATGGGAGAAGATATTTCCAAATGACATATCAGATAAAGGGCTAGTATCCAAAATCTATAAAGAACTTATCAAACTCAACACCCAAAGGACAAATAATCCAATCAAGAAATGGGCAGAAGACATGAACAGACATTTTTCCAAAGAAGACATCCAAATGGCCAACAGACACATGAAAAAGTGCTCAGCATCGCTCGGCATTAGGGAAATCCAAATCAAAACCTCAATGAGATACCACCTCACACCAGTCAGAATGGCTAAAAATAACAAGTCAGGAAATGACAGATGTTGGCGGGGATGCGGAGAAAGGGGAACCCTCCTACACTGTTGGTGGGAATGCAAGTTGGTGCAACCCCTCTGGAAAACAGTATGGAGGTTCCTCAAACAGTTGAAAATAGAGCTACCATACGATCCAGCAATCGCACTACTGGTATTTACCACAAAGATACAAATGTAGGGATCCGAAGGGGTACGTGCACCCCAATGTTATAGCAGCAATGTCCACAATAGCCAAACTGTGGAAAGAGCCACGATGTCCATCGACAAATGAATGGATAAAGAAGAGGTGGTATATATACACAATGGAATATTATGCAGCCATCAAAAGGAATGAGATCTTGCCATTTGCAACGACGTGGATGGAACTGGAGGGTGTTATGCTGAGTGAAATAAGTCAATCAGAGAAAGACATGTATCATATGACCTCACTGATATGAGGAATTCTTAATCTCAGGAAACAAACTGAGGGTTGCTGGAGT
>NW_027400642.1:0-408 GCF_003265705.2 Callorhinus ursinus
CCCGACCACTCCAGCAACCCTCAGTTTGTTCCTGAGATTAAGAATTCCTCATATCAGTGAGGTCATATGATACATGTCTTTCTCTGATTGACTTATTTCACTCAGCATAACACCCTCCAGTTCCATCCACGTCGTTGCAAATGGCAAGATCTCATTCCTTTTGATGGCTGCATAATATTCCATTGTGTATATATACCACATCTTCTTTATCCATTCATCTGTCGATGGACATCTTGGCTCTTTCCACAGTTTGGCTATTGTGGACATTGCTGCTATAAACATTGGGGTGCACGTACCCCTTCGGGTCCCTACATTTGTATCTTTGGGGTAAATACCCAGTAGTGCAATTGCTGGATCGAATGGTAGCTCTAATTTCAACTGTTTGAGGAACCTCCATACTGTTTTCCA
>NW_027400642.1:508-5171 GCF_003265705.2 Callorhinus ursinus
TCCCTGATGCCGAGCAATGTTGAGCACTTTTTCATGTGCCTGTTGGCCATTTGGATGTCTTCTTTGGAAAAATGTCTGTTCATGTCTTCTGCCCATTTCTTGATTGGATTATTTGTTCTTTGGGTGTTGAGTTTGATAAGTTCTTTATAGATTTTGGATACTAGCCCTTTATCTGATATGTCATTTGCAAATATTTTCTCCCATTCTGTCGGTTGTCTTTTGGTTTTGTGGACTCTTTCTTTTGCTGTGCAAAAGCTTTTTATCTTGATGAACTGCAAATAGTTCATTTTTGCCCTTGCTTCCATGCCTTTGGCGATGTTTCTAGGAAGAAGTTGCTGCAGCTGAGGTCGAAGAGGTTGCTGCCTGTGTTCTCCTTTAGGATTTTGATGGACTCCTGTCTCACATTTAGGTCTTTCAACCATTTTGAGTCTATTTTTGTGTGTGGTGTAAAGAAATAGTCCAGTTTCATTCTTCTGCATGTGGCTGTCCAATTTTCCCAACACCATTTGTTGAAGAGCCTGTCGTTTTTCCATTGGACATTCTTTCCTGCTTTGTCGAAGATGAGTTGACCCTTGAGTTGAGGGTCCATTTCTGGGCTCTCTATTCTGTTCCATTGATGTATGTGTCTGTTTTTGTGCCAGTACCATACTGTCTTGATGATGACAGCTTTGTAATAGAGCTGGAAGTCTGGAATTGTGATGCCGCCAGCTTTGCTTTTCTTTTTCAACATTCCTCCGGCTATTCAAGGTCTTTTCTGGTTCCACACAAATTTTAGGATTATTTGTTCCATTTCTTTGTAAAAACTGCATGCTATTTTGATCGAGATTGCATTGAATGTGTAGATTGCTCTAGGTACCACTGACATCTTCACAATATTTGTTCTTCCAATTCATGAGCATGGAATGTTTTTCCATTTCTTTGTGTCTTCCTCAATTTCTTTCATGAATATTTTATAGTTTTCTGAGTACAAATCCTTTGCCTCTTTGGTTAGATTTATTCCTAGGTACCTTATGGTTTTGGGTGCAATTGTAAATGGGATCGAATCCTTAATTTCTCTTTCTTCTGGCTTGTTGTTGGTGTATAGGAATGCCACTGATTTCTGTGCATTGATTTTTATATCCTTCCACTTTACTGAATTCCTGTATGAGTTCTAGCAGTTTAGGGTGGAGTCTTTTGGGTTTTCCACATAAAGTATCATATCATCTGCAAAGAGAGAGAGTTTCACTTCTTTGCCGATTTGGATGCCTTTGATTTCTTTTTGTTGTCTGATTGCTGTGGCTAGGACTTCTAATACTATGTTGAATAGCAGTGGTGAGAGTGGACATCCCTGCCGCGTTCCTGACCTTAGGGGGAAAGCTCTCGGTTTTCCCCCACTGAGAATGATATTTGCTGTGGGTTTTTCATAGATGGCTTTTAGGATATTGAGGTATGTACCCTCTATCCCTATACTCTGAAGAGTTTTGATCAAGAAAGGATGCTGTACTTTGTCAAATGCTTTTTCTGCATCTATTGAGAGGATCATAAGGTTCTTGTTCTTTCTTTTATGAATGTACTGTATCCCATTGATTGATTTGCAGATGTTGAACCAACCTTGCAGCTCAGGGATAAATCCCACTTGGTTGTGGTGAATAATCCTTTTAATGTACTCTTGGATCCTATTGGCTAGTATTTGGGTGAGAATTTTTGCATCCATGTTCATCAAGAATATTGGTTTGTAATTCTCCTTTTTGATGGGGTCTTTGTCTGCTTTGGGATCAAGGTAATGGTGGCCTCATAAAACGAGTTTGGAAGTTTTCCTTCCATTTCTATTTTTTGGAACAGTTTCAGAAGAATAGGTATTAATTCTTCTTGAAATGTTTGGTAGAATTCCCCTGGGAAGCCATCTGGCCCTGGGCTCTTGTTTGTTGGGAGATTTTTGATGACTGCTTCAATTTCCTTAGTATTTATAAGTCTGTTCAGGTTTTCTATTTCTTCCTGGTTCCATTTTGGTAGTTGATACATCTCTAGAAATGCATCCATTTCTTCTAGATTATCTAATTTGCTGGCATAGAGTTGCTCATAATATGTTCTTAGAATTGTTTGTATTTCTTTGATGTTGGTTGTGATCTCTCCTCTTTCATCCATGATTTTGTTGATTTGGGTCATTTCTCTTTTCTTTTTGATAAGTCTGGCCAGGGGTTTATCAATCTTGTTAATTCTTTCAAAGAACCAGCTCCTCGTTTTGTTGATCTGTTCTACTGTTGTTTTGGTTTCTAGTTCATTGATTTCTGCTCTGATCTTTATTATTTCTCTTCTCCTGCTGGGTTTAGGCTTTATTTGCTGTCCTTTCTCCAGCTCCTTTAGGTGTAGGGTTAGGTTGTGTATTGGAGACCTTTCTTGTTTCTTGAGAAAGGCTTGTATTGCTACATACTTTCCTCTTAGGGCTACCTTTGCTGCATCCCAAAGATTTTGAACAGTTGTGTTTTCATTTTCATTTGTTTCCATGAATTTTTTTAATTCTTCTTTTTACTTTCCTGGCTGACCCATTCATTCTTTAGTAGGAAGCTCTTTAGCCTCCATGTATTTGAGTTTTTTCCGACTTTCCTCTTGTGATTGAGGTCTAGTTTCAAAGCACTGTGGTCTGAAAATATGCAGGGAATGATCCCAATCTTTTGGTACCGGTTGAGACCTGATTTGTGACCTAGGATGTGATCTATTCTGGAGGATGTTCCATGGGCACTAGAGAAGAATGTGTATTCTGTTGCTTTGGGATGGAATGTTCTGAATATGTCTGTGAAGTCCATTTGGTCCAGTGTGTCATTTAAGGTCTTTATTTCCTTGTTGATCTTTTGCTTAGAGGATCTGTCCATTTCAGTCAGGGGGGTGTCAAAGTCCCCCACTATTATTGTATTGTTGTCAATGTGTTTCTTTGCTTTTCTTATTAACTGCCTTATATAATTGGCTGCTCCCATGTGGGGCATAGATATTTACAATATTTAGATCTTCTTGTTGGATAGACCCTTTAAGTAGGATATAGTGTCCTTCCTCATCTCTTATTACAGTCTTTGGTTTAAAACCTAATTTGTCTGATATAAGGATTGCCACCCCAGCTTTCTTTTGGTGTCCATTAGCATGGTAAATGGTTTTCCACCCCCTCACTTTCAATCTGGGGGTGTCTTTGGGTCTAAACTGAGTCTCTTACAGACAGCATATCAATGGGTCTTGTCTTTTTATCCAATCTCATAGTCTGTGTCTTTTGATTGGGGCATTTAGCCCATTTACATTCAGGGTAGCTACTGAAAGATAGGAATTTAGTGCCATTGTATTGCCTGTAAGGTGACTGTTACTGTATATTGTGTGTGTTCCTTTCTGGTCTATGTTGCTTTTAGGCTCTCTCTTTGCTTAGAGGACCCCTTTCAATATTTCTTGGAGGACTGGTTTTGTGTTTGCAAATTCCTTTAGTTTTTGTGTGTCCTGGAAGCCATTTATCTCTCCTTCTATTTTCAATGACAGCCTAGCTGGATATAGTATTCTTGGCTGCATATTTTTCTCATTTAGTGCTCTGAATATATCATGCTAGTCCCTTCTGGCCTGCCAGGTCTCTGTGGATAGGTCTGTGGCCAATCTAATGTTTCTACCATTGTAGGTTACAGATCTCTTCTCCTGAGCTTCTTTCAGGATTTCCTCTTTGTCTCTGAGACTCATAAGTTTTACTCTTAGATGTCGGGGTGTTGACCTATTTTTATTGATTTTGAAAGGGGTTCTCTGTGCCTCCTGGAATTTGATGCCTGTTTCCTTCCCCAAATTAGGGAAGTTCTCTGCTATAATTTCCTCCAATATACCTTCTGCCCCTCTCTTTCTTTTTCTTCTGGGATCCCAATTATTCTAATGTTGTTTTGTCTTATGGTAACACTTATCTCTCAAATTCTGCCCTCATGATCCAGTAGTTGTTTATCTCTCTTTTTCCCAGCTTATTTTCCATCATTTGGTCTTCTATGTCACTAATTCTCTCTTCTGCCTCATTTACCCTAGCCTCCATTTTTCATTGCACCTCATTAATAGCCTTTTTGATTTTGACTTGGTTAGATTTTAGTTCTGTTATTTCTCCAGAAAGGGATTCTCTAATAACTTCCATGTTTTTTTCAAGCCAGCTGGTATCTTTAAAATCATCATTCTGAACTCTAGTTACATCGTACTAATGTCCATATTGATTAGGTCCCTGGCAGTCAGTACTGCCTCCTGTTCTTTTTGTTGAGGTGATTTTTTTCCGTCTTGTCATTTTGTCCAGAGGAGAATGGATGAATGAGAGAACAAACTGCTAACAGGTTAACAACGTCCCCAGAAAATATACACTAAACAAATCAGAAAAGACCTGAAACCGGGGGAAAAGAAAGGGAAAGAAAAAAAAGAAAGAAAGAAAGAAAAAGATAAAAACAAACACAAAAAAACAGAATATGATCAAATATGATCAGGCTGGTGCATAGATCAGTGCCACACACTAGATTTTGGGCGTATTTTGGTCTGTTAGAAGAAAGTGCCTCCCAAAATTTTAAAGAAAGAAAAACTTATATATGTACAAATATAAGGGTTAATACGATGAAGAGATGGAATATGACTGTAAAGATGAAAATTATAAAAGATTTTATAAAAGGAATTGATAAGAAGTTGGTTGAAAAAAGAAAGA
>NW_027400643.1:0-5171 GCF_003265705.2 Callorhinus ursinus
GATTTAATCTAAGTCTCGTCAGACCTCAAGGACATCAGGCGAGATTTTACTCCAAATCTTGGGAGCTCTCATGGACATCGGGTGAGATATGTCTCCAAAACTCGTGAGATAATGGACCTTGGGCGAGATTGCACTCCATATCCCCTGAGGTCACAATGTCATCGTGCGAGATTTCACTACGAATCTCGAGAGATATCAGGGACCTTGGGCAAGGTTTCACTCCTCATCTTGTGAGATAGCAGGGACCTTGGGCGAGATTTCAATCTCAATCTCGTGAGATCTCTTGGAGTTCGGGCGAGATTTGACTCCAAGTCTTGTGAGATCCCATCCAAGCCTTGGAGACTTCAGTCTAAGTCTCGTGAGATCTCCTGGACATTGGGAGAGATTTCAATCCAAATCTCGTGAGGTCCCAATGATATCGGGCGAGATTTCACACCAATTCTCGTGAGATCTCATGGCCATCGGGCGAGATTTTCCTGCACATCTCGTGAGACCTCATCACACCTTGGAGAGCTCAGTCCAAATCTCGTGAGATGTCATGGATATTGCATGAGATTTCACTCTAAATCTCGTGAGATCTCATGGACATCGGTCGAGATTTTACTTGCAATCCCTTGAGATTTCCTGGACGTCGGGTGAGATCTCATTCCAAATCTCGTGAGATCTCATGGACATTGGGCACGAATTCACTCTAAGACTCGGGAGATATTATGGACGTCGGGTGAGATTTCCTCCATATCTCGTGTGATCTCTTCGAAATCTCACTGGAACAGGAACCAGCAGTTGTGGTCTAGGGCTCACACCTGTTGAAAGGGAAGCTAAACAGCACGACACAGGTGTTGGGTAGTACGAAGGGCAGGTGTTGGCATGATCACTGAGTATTATTGGCAACTAAGGAATCATTGTTCAGGACTAGGACAGAACGCTCGGATGTTCTATATGCTGTCTAAATGAAAAAAAAAAACAATAAAAAATAAAAATTAAACCCATGAACCTATGGGAAATGGAAGGAAAAATCAAATAAGACAAGACGAGAGAGGAAGACAAATCGTAAGAGAATCCTAACTCTAGATAACAACGTGAGGGTTGCTGGAAGCAAAGTGGGTGAGGAATGGGGAAATTGGGGAATGGGCATTAAGGAGAGTACTTGTAATTAGCACTGGGTGCTATACACAACCGATGGATCGCTAAATTCTACCCCTGAACCTAGTAACACGCTCTAGGTTAAATGTGTTGTACTTAAATTCTTTTTCGTAGAAGACATCTGTTACCATTTGGAGTCCCGAGGCACTTGAAGTTGCCCAACGGACGGTGTTTATATATAGGCTCTGCCATGGGTATTTAGAAGGAGCTCTCCTTATTTCTGGGCTCAAAGAAAATGAAGTGACACCTCTCATTTGTGGACTTGTCGCATTTTCATTTAAATTGTTGATTTTTGGCCATCCGTCCAGACAATTCCCAAACCTTGTTGAATTCCTAAGTTTAGCTTTACATTCAAGGAGGCAGGGGCTTTTCCTCCCATAGGCAGTACCCAGGGATTGTTGGAAAGTTCACATCATTGTCCTGTTCAAGGAGAGCGTCTCAGGGTCTGATATCCTAAAGGAAGATTGCCCTATTGGTCCTGAGCTGCTCATGAGCTCTCGGGGCATAAGCCAGCTGAATGGTAGCCAGCTTATAGTTCTCCCCTAGATGATCGAGGTGCCATTACGCTGAAGATTAGACAAGAAGCAGCACAGTAAGAGCCCTTTCAAGGAATACTACACCAAAGACCTGCTTTCGAACACTTGAACATCAGCCAAGAGGACAAAAGCGTCAACCTCATTTGCTTCTGTGCCTCTCCATGCATGGTAAGGGCCATTTTAAGAACAGAAAACAAAACCAAGAGCAGATTTTCCGCTTTCTGAAGGACGAATGCTGGCCTCTTAATGACAGGGCTCCCAAGTGCAGGGCAGGAACGTTGACCTTGGCCCAAGCCCACAGGGGTACGATTTCCCTGCGGCAGACTGCTTGCCAGCAGACTGTGCTTTCTTCATATTAGCAAATCCTCATCGCTAATGAAGAACGTTGGCCTTCCATGCATCATTTTCCACCCTCTAGCTCTTTTCTCAATCTAAGTTTGCCCTGGGCGTCATTCAGATCCAGTGTCTCAGAGTAATCGCCTCTATTTAAGCAGGTCCAGCAAAGTCCTTGTGACTGTGGGAGAGATTGGGGCACGTTGCCCCTTGTAACGGGCTGTCAGAAGTATGGGGACCTCAGAGCTTCAGACATTTGGAAGTGCCCTGCGAGGAATGTTTCTGTGTAGGCGTGGCCCCAGCTTTTTAGAGGGACAGGGCCTCCTTTCGTGGGTAAAAGGAAATGAAGTGACACACTTCATTCCCAGATGTATCCTAGTCCCAATTTTAGTGTCAAATATCGGCCTTCACTGGAATCATTTCCATGCCCTTGCCGATGCTTTTTAAAATTTAGAGCTGGTTTACGCACGGCGAGGAGGGGATTCTACCCAAGTAGCCAGCACCCAACGATTGGTCGTGAGTTCCTACTTCAGTCCTGTGCTCAGTCAGCCTATCCTTATCTGATAGCCCAAAGGAAAGGAAAGGTGGCTCTTCTCTCCCTGACCTTGAGATTCCCTCCTTTTGAGGAACAGAAAGTTCACCCTTATGCTGCATGCTGGAGCATCTGGTGAGTTCAGGAGGTGCCCTTTCCAGGACAATAGCACCAAAGCTTGCATCTAAAACCTTGAGCATCACCTGGGCGTCCCATTAGTATAGCTGAATGACTGCAGCCTCTATCCATTCAAGGGAAGGGCAAAACAAACACAACCACCACCACCACCACCACCACCAGCACAGCACTACCACCAAATTTCCCTCTCCTTCTGAGGGAAGAAGGCAGAGTTCTTGGTGACAGGGCTCCCAGGCCTAGGCCACGGTTTCCCTTTCCCCAAGCCCACAGTGGTTTCTCATTCCTGGGAATGAAAATTGGGTGGCGAGGAGATGGGCCTAGTCACCTCAATCAAAACATGGTATCTCATCGCATCTCTAATAAACACATTTGGCCCAGCATATACCCACTTCCACCCTCTTGCTCTTTTTCTGTCGAGGATCACCCACTGGGCCTTCTGCTCCAGTGTCTCAGAGCAATATGCTGTTCATGCAGCTAGAGGATCTGGAAGACTCTTTGTGACTGTGGGGACGTGTGGGCCACAGAGCCCCATGGGAATGCTGTTCAGAACTATGTTGGCCTGAGGAGGCCTAAGGTATTGGAAGCTTGCAAGCAGTGAATGTCTGTGCGTAGGCTTGGCCAGAAGACTCATTTCTTGTGGAAGGGGAAAAAATTAGATGTCTCCTTACAGATTCATCTCACTTAAAATGGCCCTGCTTATATACCTTCCTGTACTCTCGCAGATTGTCTATGTCACTCTTGGTTCACCTTCCAACTGGAAGGTGCTTTTCCTCACAGCAGCGCTTAGGATTCCTGGGGAGTACCCTGTCCCTCTTATCCCTGAGCTTGTTGTGTGGCTCCCCTGTGTAAGTGTGTAGACCGGTAGCAAAGGCACCTCCCTCCCTGGCTCTGTGAGATGCATCCGTTCTGGACAACCTAGTTCGTAAAAGCGTTCAAAGAGTGGAAACGGAGAGAGAGGCAATGCGGTCTTTCCTAGAGTTGAGAACAAACCAATGTGGAGACTAAAATACCTAGCAAAGTCTGTTAGTCTCCGGGATCAGAAAGGCCTGTTGGCATTGGCAATGGGAAACCTCCAGGGCCTCCCCCTGGGAGCCAAAGAAACAAGAGGCCTTCATTCTTCCTTCGTAAAGAGTGGGAAATCTTCTGGAATCGGATGTCACTCCTGCTGCCTTTCCGTCTGTGGCGGGGAGCGGAGACACAAAAGAAGCAGAAACGCTTTAGTGTTAGCAGACGGCTTCTCCCAGCTGATGATGCATTTGGAAGTAGCGATTGGAGGAGCATTCCTGGCACGAGCTCTTTTTACAATGAAGAGGTCCCGGAGCACACCGCACTTGTGTCAACTGTCTGCTCTTTCGAACGAAGGCATCTCTGGCCGCCAGGGGAGGGAGACCAGCTGGCTGCCAAAGAGAGCATTTCAAAGATCGGGCCAAGAACCCAGCACTCCGGGGCAGAAGGGGAAACTTTCCTTTCGGCTCTCAGACACATTGGTCTCCCCTAGCACAGGATCTCAGTGGGAACCTGCCACCAACCCTGTGTGTATTGTGGACACACGGGTTGTGAGATGCCACCCAGGGTATTCCTCCATGGGAAACAACGTAGCTACCAAAACAGCAAGAGGATGGGAGGGCTTCAAGGAAAACCAAAGTTGAACACTTCCAATGGGAATGAAAGTTACCTGGGAGTGACGTATCTAACTTCAGCTCCCCTTGCCCCAGAAATGGAGGCAAGCTCCCTCCCAAACCCTCTGGCCAGGCCTACACCCAATCTCTTGAGCCTTCCCCAAGGAGAGGAAAGCTTCTGACATTGGAGTTTTTGCGCCATTTCCATCAGTGCCTTGAGGCAGCCGTGATTCACAGGTGGCAGGCTGCAACTCCCAGCTGCGGATCAAATGATTGGAGTGGGTTTTTGGAGCACTATTCCTTGAAGAAAGCTATTTCTGCCCTGAACAGGCCCTAGAGCATAGTAGGCCGTGCCCATCCCATCTGTTCTTGAGAAGGAAGGCATCTCCAACACCCAGGAGCCAGGATGGCAAACTAGAACCCCATCTCTGTGCGTTTTCAGCCGGCCAAGTACCAAGGGCTCAGGGCCAGAAGGGCAAACATTTCTTTCAAAGAGGAGACTCTGGTTGTCTTCTCTTAGGAGAGGTCCAGAGTGGGAACTCACCACCAATCCCTGGGTGCTCTAAAGGTGAGTCCCAACACCTTGGCCCATGAAGATGCCCGAAGAATTTGTTCAACAAACAGGCAAGGCCATGGGAAACACAACAAAGAGTGCCAGAGTCCCATGTCAACCGCAAATGGGACACATAGTGACTAGCACACTCTCCTAACAGGTTGGCAGTTTTGGGAATAAGAATCAGCTGTGGACTTGGCTTAAGGGGAAGTGCCATGTGCCACCCAGGCTAAGCTTGAGCTCGAGGCCTGTCTTCCTCCTCCATAAAGCGAAGGGATGCTCCTGGTGCTGGCTGTTATTTGCCCTTTTCCATCAGT
>NW_027400644.1:0-5169 GCF_003265705.2 Callorhinus ursinus
CTCCCCTTCCTCCCCTGGGAGGAGCGGTGCAGGAGCGCACCACAGGGATCTGCTGGGTTTGGAGACTCCGCACAGGTCGGGTGCCAGAGATAGAAACACTCGGTCACAGACTGGGTGAGCACGGAGTGCGGCCAGAGACTGGGGAGACGGGAGTGACTGCTTTTCTCTGGGGGCACACTGAGGAGTGGGGCCCTGAGTTCTCAGCTCCTCCGGGCAGAGATTGGGAGGCCACCATTTTCACTCTAGTCCTCCAAAGCTATACCGAGAGCTTGCAGGGAACAAAAGCTCCCTAGAGCAAACCCGAGCAGACTGCTTAGCCCGGACCAACACAGGCAGGGCAATTCTGCCTCCAGCAAAGACATTTGGGAAGCATGGCAACAGGTCCCTCCCCCGAAAGATCAGCATGAACAGCCAGCAAGCCAAGACCAAGTTTACCGATCAAGGAGAATGGGAGAACTCCAGCGCTAGGGGAATACTGCACATAGAATATATGGCTTTTTTACCATGATTCATTAGTTTTTCAAAGTTAATTTTTTAACTGTTTTTTTTAATTTTTTTCCCTTTTTCAACCAACATCTTATCAATCCCTTTTTTTAAAAAAACATTTTTTATTTTTCATTTGTAGAGTCATACTTTATCCCTTCATAGTAGTTACCCTTATTTTTGGCATATATATATATATAAGTTGTTCTCTCTTCAAAATTTTGAGATACAGTTTCTTCTAACAGATCAAAATCTACCCTAAATCTCTAGTGTACGGCTTTGTTTTAGTCTCCTGCCTGATCACAGTCTCTCCTTTTTTTTTCTTTTTTTTAAAATCTTCTTCTTTCTTTTTTCAAACAACTTCTTATCTTATCAATTCCTTTTATAAAATCTTTTATAATTTTCGTTTTTACAATCATCTTCCATCCCTTCATTGTATCAACCCTTATTTAGTACATATATGTCTTTCTTCCTTTAAAATTTTAGGAGGCACTTTCTTTTAACAGACCAAAAAACGCCCAAAATCTAGTGTGTGGCACTGATCTATGCACTAGCCTGATCATATGTGATCATATTCTGTTCTTTCTGTTTTGTTCTCTTTTTGTTTGTTTTTATCTTTTTCTTTTTCTTTCTTTTTTTTCTCTTTCTTTTTTCTTTCTTTCATTTTCTTTTCCCCTGGTTTCAGGTCTTTTCTGATTTGTATAGAGTATATTTGCTGGGGATGTTGTTAACCTGTAAGCATTTTGTTGTCTCATTCATCTCTTCTCCTCTGGACAAAATGACAAGACGAAAAAAATCACCTCAGCAAAAAGAACAAGAGGTAGTACCATCTGCTAGGGAACTACTCAATACGGACATTAGTACAGATGTCAAACCTAGAATTCAGAATCATGACTTTAAAGATACTAGTTGGGCTTGAAAAAAGCATGGAAGTTATTAGAGAAACACTTTCTGGAGAAACAAAAGAACTAAAATCTAACCAAGTCGAAATCAAAAAGGCTATTAATGAGGTGCAATCAAAAATGGGGGCACGAACTGCTAGGATAAATGAGGCAGAAGAGAGAATCAGCGATATAGAAGACCAAATGATGGAAAATAAAGAGGCTGAGAAAAAGAGAGATAAACAACTACAGGATCACGAGGGCAGAATTCGAGAGATAAGCAATACAATAAGACGAAACAACATTAGAATAATTGGGATCCCAGAAGAGGAAGAAAGAGAGAGAGGGGCAGAAGGTATATTGGAGCAAATTATAGCAGAGAACTTCCCTAATGTGAGGAAGGAAACAGGCATCAAAATCCAGGAGGCACAGAGAACCCCTCTCAAAATCAATAAAAATAGGTCAACACCACGACATCTAATAGTAAAACTTACGTGTCTCAGAGAAAATGAGAAAATCCTGAAAGCAGCTCGGGAGAAGAGATATGTAACCTACAATGGTACAAACATTAGATTGGCAACAGACCTATCCACAGAGAACTGGCAGGCCAGAAAGAACAGGCATGCTATCTTCAGACCATTAACAAGAAAAATATGCAGCCAAGAATACTATATCCAGCTAGGCTGTCATTGAAAATAGAAGGAGAGATAAAAAGCTTCCAGGACAAACAAAAACTAAAGGAATTTGCAAACACGAAACCAGCCCTCCAAGAAATCTTGAAAGGGGCCCTCTAAGCAAAGAGAGAGCCTAAAAGCAACACAGACCAGAAAGGAACACAGACAATATACAGTAACAGTCACCTCACAGGCAATACAATGGCACTAAATTCCTATCTTTCAATAGTTACCCTGAATGTAAATGGGTTCAATGCCCCAATCAAAAGACACAGGCTATCAGATTGGATTAAAAAACAAGACCCATCAATATGCTGTCTGCAAGAGACTCATTTTAGACCCAAAGACACCCCCAGATTGAAAGTGAGGGGGTGGAAAACCATTTACATGCTAATGGACACCAAAAGAAAGCTGGGGTGGCAATCCTTATATCAGACAAATTAGATTTTAAAACAAAGACTGTAATAAGAGATGAAGAAGGACACTATATCCTACTTAAAGGGTTTATCCAACAAGAAGATCTAACAATTGTAAATACCTATGCCCCGAACATGGGAGCAGCCAATTACATACAGCGATTAATAACAAAAGCAAAGAAACACATTGACAACAATACAATAATAGTGGGGGACTTTAACACCCCCTTGACTGAAATGGACAGATCGTCTAAGCAAAAGATCAACAAGGAAATAAAGACTTTAAATGACACACTGGACCAAATGGACTTCACAGATATATTCAGAACGTTCCATCCCAAAGCAACAGAATACACATTCTTCTCTAGTGCCCATGGAACATTCTCCAGAAGAGATCACATCCTAGGTCACAAATCAAGTCTCAACTGGTACCAAAAGATTGGGATTATTCCTTGCATATTTTCAGACCATAATGCTTTGAAACTAGAACTCAATCACAAGAGGAAAGTCGGAAAGAACTCAAATACATGGAGGCTAAAGAGCATCCTACTAAAGAATGAATGGGTCAACCAGGAAATTAAAGGAGAATTAACAAAATTCATGGAAACCAATGAAACTGAAAACACAACTGTTCAAAATCTTTGGGATACAGCAAAGGCAGTCCCGAGAGGAAAGTATATAGCAATACAAACCTTTCTCAAGAAACAAGAAAGGTCTCAAATACACACCCTAACCCTACACCTAAAGGAGCTGGAGAAAGAACAGCAAATAAAGCCTAAACCCAGCAGGAGAAGAGAAATCATAAAGATCAGAGCAGAAATGAATGAACAAGAAACCAAAAGAACAGTAGAACAGATCAACGAAACTAGGAGCTGGTTCTTTGAAAGAATTAACAAGATTGATAAACCCCTGGCCAGACATATCAAAAAGAAAAGAGAAATGACCCAAACCAACAAAATCATGAATGAAAGAGGAGAGATCACAACCAACACCAAAGAAATACACACAATTATAAGAACATATTATGAGTAACTCTATGCCAGCAAATTAGATAACCTGGAAGAAATGGGTGTATTCCTAGAGATGTATCAACTACCAAAATTGAACCAGGAAGAAATAGAAAACCTGAACAGACCTACAACCACGAAGGAAATTGAAGCAGTCATCGAAAATCTCTCAACAAACAAAAGCCCAGGGCCAGATGGCTTCCCAGGGTAATTCTATCAGACATTTAAAGAAGAATTAATACCTATTCTTCTGAAACTGTTCCAAAAATAGAAATGGCAGGAAAACTTCCAAACTCGTTTTATGAGGCCATCATTACCTTGATCCCCAAACCAGACAAAGACCCCATCAATAAGGAGAATTACAGACCAATATCCTTGATGAACATGGATGCAAAAATTCTCACCAAAATACTAGCCAATAGGATCCAACAGTCCATTAAAAGGATTATTCACCATGACCAAGTGGTGAATTTATTTACCCCTGGGATCTATCCCTGGGCTGCAAGGTTGGTTCAACATCCACAAATCAATCAACGTGATACAATACATTAACAAAAGAAAGAACAAGAATCTTATGATCCTCCAAATAGATGCAGAAAAAGCATTTGACAAAGTACAGCATCCTTTCTTGATCAAAACTCTTCAGGGTATACGGATAGAGGGTACATACCTCAATATCATAAAAGCCATCTATGAGCAACCTACAGCGAATATCATTCTCAATGGGGAAAAGCTGAGAGCTTTCCCCCTAAGGTCAGAAATGCAGCAGGGATGTCCACTATCACCATTGCTACTCAACATAGTATTAGAAGTCCTAGCCACAGCAATCAGACAATGAAAAGAAATCCAAGGCATCCAAATCGGCAAGGAGGAAGTCAAATTCTCACTCTCTGCATATGATATGATACTGTATATGGAAAACTCAAAAGACTCCACCCCAAAACTGCTAGAACTCATACAGGAATTCAGTAAAGTGGCAGGATATAAAATCAATGCACAGAAATCAGTGGCATTCCTATACACCAACAACAAGACAGAAGAGAGAGAAATCAAAGAGTCGATCCCATTCACAAGTGCACCCAAAACCATAAGATACCTAGGAATAAATTTAACCAAAGAGGCAAAGGATCTGTACTCAGAAAACTATAAAATACTCAGGAAAGAAATTGAGGAAGACACAAAGAAATGGAAAAACGTTCCATGCTCATGCATCGGAAGAACAAACATTTTGAAGATGTCAATGCTACCTAGAGCAATCTAAACATTGAATGCAATCCCCATCAAAATACCATCCACTTTTTTCAAAGAAATGGAACAAATAATCCTAAAATTGGTATGGAACCAGAAGAGACCCCGAATAGCCAGAGGAATATTGAAAAAGAAAAGCAAAGCTGGCGGCATCACAATTCCAGACTTCCAACTCTATTACAAAGCTGTCATCATGAAGATGGTATGGTACTGGCACAAAAACAGACACATAGATCAATGGAACAGAATAGAGAGCCCAGAAATGGACCCTCAACTCTATGGTCAACTAATCTTTGACAAAGCAGGAAAGAATGTCCAATGGAAAACAGACGGGCTCTTCAACAAATGGTGTTGGGAAAATCGGACAGCCACATGCAGAAGAATGAAACCGGACCATTTCCTTACACCACACACAAAAATAGACTCCAAATGGTTGAAAGACCTCCATGTGAGACGGGAG
>NW_027400645.1:0-5169 GCF_003265705.2 Callorhinus ursinus
CATAACAGAAAATTTTGTGTACTGAATTGTAGTTGCGTTTCAGTGCCGCCTCCTTAAGATAGGCAGAAACAGAGACAGTCTAAGAAAGATCTAACCAAGCCAGGTGTAGTAAAAGCTAGAGCCAGGACAGCTTGACAGACAGACAGAGATGTCTGGTCAAACAAACAGAGACAGTCCAGGGACATACCCACACCCCTTAAAGAAAAAAGGAGGACAGGTAGCCTGGAATACATAGAAAGGGGAGGCCAGGGACAGATAGAGATAGAGACAGAGGAAAACAGACAGATACAGGCAGGGATATACAGACACACATACAATTGGGCTGACAGTAAGAGTTAATGAGAATGATACGGAGACAAGCTGAAGCTGATAGAAGTAGAAAAACAGCGACAGATTGAGAGACAGACACAGACAGAAAGACAATGAGAGAATGAGAAAGACATACAGAAAGAGTTAGAGATCATGTCAGAGGGATTGAAAAAGACAGTCAGACACAGAATGAGACAGAGACAGACCGAGACAGAATGGGAAAGACAGAGAGAGACCGATGGAGAAAGAGACACATTTACAAAGAAGGACAGAGAC
Source organism: Callorhinus ursinus (assembly GCF_003265705.2). NCBI lineage: Eukaryota > Metazoa > Chordata > Mammalia > Carnivora > Otariidae > Callorhinus > Callorhinus ursinus. The sequence goes on from NW_027400645.1 coordinate 586, forward strand.
ACAGGGAGATTCAGAAAATGAGACAGAAGGATAAGATGCCCAGAAAGTTTTACAGACACAGATTGACAGAGACAGACAGAAACAGAAAGATAGAGACATAGACAGTAAGACAGAGACAGAGACTGACAAAATGTAGACACCAAGACTGACAAAGGTAGACAGAGATAGATCAAGATGCAGAAACAGACACAGACAATAGAGACAGAGATAGGGAATGACAGAGAGACAGAAACACATATACATAGAGGGAAATACAGGGACAGGGTTATATCTGTATCATCGTCAAGGACTGCATTACACCCTATAGATCTTATCTCCTTTGATGTGAATTTAGTTTGCTATCATTTATTTGATTGTTTCACATAGCATTACCATGACTATATATCTAGTCCTGTCTCCCCATCTCCCCTTTCCTTTACCGGGAGGCTGTAAAAAAAAAAAAAAAAAAGTGAATGTTAAAGTGGAAAGCTTTCCTCCTCAAGAGTAGCCATCGAAAAGAAAAAAAAAATTAAAGCAAAGACAGATAATGGATAAATGGCATAAGCTGGCAAATGGCAGCAGCCAGGGGTTCTGAGAGTTTAAATGTTTTAATGAGTGTATTTAAGCCATTACTATTTGAACATTATTAAACAGCTTTCTATTAGAAACTGCAAAAAGAAATTTAAGGATTTAAAACTAGTTTGGTAGGAAAACACAAGTAGATCTCTCAGTTAAGGTGCATTTCTAGCTAAGTAATCTCTGAATTTCCCAAGTGAGGATACCTCTTTTTTGGTGAAATGGCATCCTGGCATTCAGTTCAAGAAACAAGTAATCTGAAATTGTTTGGAAAGTTTATATAAAGGAAATGAAATTGTTAACAGATTAAAAAAAACTCTTACTTTTCTGCTGAATCATTACTCTTTCCCCAACATTAATTATTTAAAAAAGTGAAATGAAGTCTCTTGTTAGTAGTTGTTAGGATACAGAGTATAAGGGAACACAGAGTGAAAAAGGCAAACATCAAAGGGTGTGAATAGCAGCTTCCTGATTAGGTCATTTCATGTAACTTATGTAACACTAGTATGTGGGTTTGGGATAACGAAGCCTTTCAAACCTCCTTAAAGAATAAATAAATAAATAAATAAATAAATAAATAAATAAATAACAAACAAACAGTAAAAAAATTTGTTCACTGGATAACAAAGGATAAAATATAATTGGGAAGAGAACAATAAACCAGCCAGAAAAATTCTGGTTTGAACTAAGTAAAACATTAAATCTGTTATCTTTTTATTTATTTGTTCATCTTATACTAGTTTTTCACATTCCTTCCAAACATGTTACCTATTATTTGTATGAATTACTAAACAGAATTTTCAATTATTTGACCTTCTTTAACTACAAGAAATCACTCAGGAAAATGCAAACAATTAGGCCATTTGGGAGGGAATGGGATGGTTGTAGCTTTCAGATTAGCAGTAATTAGAAACCAACATATTTAAATCACAACTAGTACATTTCTTTTTTCTTGACAAAAACACTTTCTACCTTACCCTTTTAATTACTAGCTTGGACTCCTCATCTTTTGATCCCATTTCCAGATGCCAAATAATTCCCACTGCAATTCAAAGGCATTCCGTTCCAGAGGTTACCAGACCTGCTCTTAAGTGGGGAAGAGTTATGCCAAATACAATTTGAACACCAAATATTTCTGAAGAGCAAAGGCCATCAACTTGCTTAAAGAGTTCTTTCTGGTGCATAAATAATTCATGACTGTGTGCCACAAGGAGAAAAAAATAACTTTATTTAGTAAAGGAATATCCTCACAGAATCAAACAGCTTCTTTTCACTCCGCCTCCAATGTAAGATGTTATAAAGTTTGAAATGTCTTTCTGGGGTTAAAATGCTAGGGAAGTTAAAGTCTAACTAACATCAAAATAGTATTAGGTTGAGGAACAACCAACAAAAAGAAGATCTTCAGTGTAGTCTGGCCATGTTCACATAGTGAGAGACCATGGAAACCAAGGACTACACTCAGTGGCAGGAAATGGGGAAGGGGGAGCAATCTGAATGAAACCAGTTGCAGTGGTGGTAATGAGTGAAACAGGGCAGCTCCAAACACACCAACTGAAAGAGAAGTGAATGTATTCCTTTCATATCCATTTAATCAAACTAAAGGAATTGCATGTTTTAAGAGAGTTTCGCTAAGAGTAGTACAGTAAGTAGGTTCACAGTTTCTCTCTGAAGTCAGTCGGTCTTTGTCTCTGCAGAAATGATGTGGGGGTCAATGGATAGTAAATCACAAGGATGGGTTGCCACATTAATAGCAGAGATGATTTCTAGAACCAATGTTTGTTAAAACATTTTGTTAAAAATGTGTCCTCTTCATATGTGCCCATAAACAGTCTCAAATGTTACCAGCTATAGTTCACAGACCTGTAAGCTTTGGGATTACAGGTTTAAGCTCTGGGCAGCATTCCTCATGTGGGAGGTACAGGAAGTTACAGGCCACACATATGGGGAAGACCACCTCTTGGTTTTCCAGGTTCACTATCTCTAGCTCTTGATCCTTTCTCAAGGAAAGCATCTGGTATTCTGTGTCCTTCCTGAAAACAGCTCTTCCAGCCCTGTCCAAGGAGGCCAGGCGCAGGCGGAATGCCACTTTTCTCTGCCAAAGTAAGCTTACACCCAGGCCACGGAACTTGTTCAGGGCACTGCACCGGAAAATGATGTGCCGGTTGGTATAGCACACCACCAGGTCCCAGCCAAAGTTGAAACTGGCCCATCGCCAATTGCACTGCTCATCCCTGCACAGCTTGCCCCCACAGCGCATGCTGCTCCCCTGGAGATCAGACAGGTAGATGTCTATGGGCCCAAGTTCCCTTGTCTGCTCAGCCTGGAGCAGTGCAAGCCACTGCTCTCTGTATACTGGGGTAAGCCATGCAGCAGGGATCAGGGCATCCTGGTCGATTATGCACGCTGATGGCAGATCACAGATTATGTAGGCAAGCCGCAGCTGCTGGAACACTGGCACGAAGTCTCTGCCCTGCTTGGTCTCCAGGAAAGGGGTGCCTTCTCACTCGCCCCTAGACCTGGTAAACCACAAATCAGCACCAGGTAATAAGGCTCTGTGGGGGCCCCTCCATGTTGGCTGCAGCTGGAGGAACATCCACTTTTTTAGCATGGTGTACACGTCCATCTCCACCTCCATAACCAAGAGCTCTGAAGAGGCAACCAGCTCTTTCATGAGTTCCGGGCTGACTTCTCGCAACAGATCTTCACTATGCTGGGTCACCAGGTTATCCAGCAGCCACTGGAGACACATGGTCCTGATGCATTGGAGGCCATAGCTCTCAGCAGAGTAGTAATAGCTGCACACAGTCTGGGCACTGACAGTCTCCTTCATGACCTCCCCACATTGCTGAATTAGCCCATCCATCTGCAGCACGCTGGCTGTGGCCAGAATGGCTACTACTCGACCAGGTGTGATGAGCATGGTGTCTTGGTACAGAGAACCTAAAGCTTCATGCATCGCCTCACGATCAATGTTGTCATCAGGCATCTGCAACTCTATAGTATTCATGGTTTTTTCCCGCCAAGCACCACTGAACATGTTAGCAAAGTACCCTGACTGGCATAAGTAGACCCTGTGTAAATTCCACTCCTCTCCAAGTGCACGGATCTGCACATCACTGTTTTCCCTCTCAGGAAGAGTGCCTCATAAACTGACCCTGAACTGTCTCTGGCACACTTCCGGCAGGGCACTTTTGCGTGGGGACCTCCTGGGCCTATCTTCCGCTTGAGGCCGCCCTGACTGGTGGTGGGTCTGCCATTGCTAGCCCCACTGCCTCCTCCCCAGCAGCACCTAGCTCTTCTTGAGCATGCCCGGCCCTGGGCCATAGCATTCAACTGCTTAGTGCTCCCATTAACCGTACCTTCAGAGATTTATGTCAGAGCAGGGGCCTTTTCATGCGAATTCGTTACCATTACTTTCGAGAATATAATCCATGCTACTCCATCTAAAATATTTAGTAACCATTCCCTTTTGGAGAATTACATATTGGTCTCAATTTTGTCCACTAATTTAACTCCTAAAACTAGCTTATCACATCAGACTGTGAAACCATTTTCTGTGATAAACTGGCCAATTCTCCCACAGACTTTGATTTGCTCTTTAACTTTTGTTTTTAAATAGCATTAAGTTACACAGCCATTTTCAAATCTGTATGTGTGTAAATCATCTGCTTTGGTGCTCATGCCTCTATTTTCCATAGGCACACAAATATTTAGCTTTGGGGAATAGCTTAAGTTCCCAGGTTACATTTTAGCATTCTTGTTTTTCTACCTCTTTCAATATCTTGAATCATCTCCCTATGACACTTTTCCTATTTCTTGAAAACACCAACTCATTTTCAACATTTGAGATCTGGTTGAAAGACCAAGTTTTCTCACACCTTCATGGCAGATATAATCATTCCTCAACGGTACTCCCATTTCTACCTCTGGCTTGGTTAGATCTTTCTTAGACTGTCTCTGTTTCTGCCTATCTTAAGGAGGTGGCACTGAAACGCAACTACAATTCAGTACACAAAATTTTCTGTTATG
>NW_027400646.1:0-5168 GCF_003265705.2 Callorhinus ursinus
GAGTAAATCCAGAATAATATGTCATTTCTTTTAAATATGTCTATTTCAGGGTCATAAAAGGACTAGAGATAATATGTAAAATTGTTAATAGTGATTTCTAGGGAGTGGAATTACAGAATGGGCGGGAGGCATTTTCACCTTTCTCATACAGCAAAATTATTTGCATTTTAAAAAGAGCAAGTATGGATTACCTTTAATTTAAAAAAAATAAAAAATGCTTATGATTGCTTAACAGTATGATCACAACTATGTAAAAATACAACTGTCATGCATTAACAAAATGACTGAGAAAATGTAACAGTTTGGTGTTTATTATTTTTTTTAATTTTTATTGTTATGTTAATCACCATACATCACATCATTAGTTTTTGATGTAGTGTTCCATGATTCATTGTTTATACATAACACCCAGTGCTCCACGCAGAATGTGTCCTCTTTAATACCCTTCACCGGGCTAACCCATCCCCCCACCCCCCTCCCCTCTAGAACCCTCAGTTTGTTTTTCAGAGTCCATTGTCTCTCATGGTTCGTCTCCCCCTCCGACTTACTCCCCTTCATTCTTCCCCTCCTGCTATCTTCTTCTTTTTCTTTTTTCTTAACATATGTTGCATTATTTGGGTGTTTATTATTTTGAGCTTAGGTTTCTTTTCCTAGCTTTTCCTCTTATTAACATTTTTCTAATTTTCTTTAATAAACATGCATTACTTTAATGAAATAGATATTTTAAAAGTTCCAGTTTTTAAAGTTTCTGCTTAATAAAATATATGTGTGGGGGGGAGAGGCGGTGCCCTGATGGCCATGACTTCCCCAACAGCTGTGTGCTGTGCATCCTGTGTGTGGTGTGCGTCCTGTGTGTGGCCATGGCAGCAGGTAAAGCACGAGGCTTTCACTTCCAGGATGGCATTTTTTTCTACGGACGTTAAAAGCTGTAAGATACCATGCAACAGACTACCTTATTAGGATCTGGAATTTTAAGCTAAGTCACTACACAGTTTTAAGCATTCTGCATTAACCCATCAGGCCAAAAACATAATCAATCATCTTTCCAACACATGAAGTTTAGAACCAGCAGTCAAGAAGCAGTACCAATACGATTTGGTTCGTCTGCCAAAAGAGCAATAAATGTCCTGGTTATTTACGCTCCTGTTCCCATTTCATGGTGTCCTCCAAACTGAGTGAATGGGACACTATACATACCCCAGTACTTCCCACTAAGAGGTCTCACACCCTATATACCTCATCCTTTTCGGTTAACCATGTCTGTCTTGACTTAGAATGAAATGTGAATAATTCTTGGGTTGGAACAAGTTGGGTTCCCCCCACCCCACCACAGGGATGTATAGTTCTCATTCCTTTAAAAGTTAAAGTTAGAAAATGTCTGTGAGGACCATTTAACTGATAAAGAAAACACAGAGTGAAAGAAGCTAATTGACCTGCCATGATGAAAATTTACTAAGGGGGCACCTGGGTGGCTCAGTCGTTAAGCGGCTGCCTTCGGCTTAGGTCATGATCCCAGGATCCTGGGATCGAGCCCCGCATCAGGCTCCCTGCTCTGCGGGAAGCCTGCTTCTCCCTCTCCTACTCCCTCTGCTTGTGTTCCTGCTCTCGCTGTGTCTCTCTCTGTCAAGTAAATTAATAAAATCTTTAAAAAAAAAAAAGAAAATTTTTACTTTATTTTATTAAGGTCACAGATGAGCCTAGAACTCAGGTCTCCTAAGAGCTCACCCCCTGTATTCCTCTGCCACACACTACAAAACCTTTTGCTACGAAATTAAAATGAGGTCACTCCTGGAACATATTTCCACAACAGAAAAATTCCACATGCAAAATCGCTGTTGTGTAGATAACTCCATAAATGTAAAAATGATTACTTCAAAATTATCAAAGGCTATTTACACACACAAAAGAATATTTTGCTTTCTTCCAGCAAAACTTACTAAACTGTACAACCTTAAAAGACACTTGGGAAAACAAGACTCTTAAAACAAGGAAGGGTTCTAAAAGCAAAACCAATGGACAATAATTGAAAAGAAAAACAAGAGAAAGATGTAATTCTTCAGAGACAGCAACCACAGACACACAAATGCACAATGTATCACTGACTCTCCTGCCTATGAAGGAGAAAGGACCCCTGGTATCAGCTGTGGATCCAAATGTATTCTGTTTAGAGCAACTAAATGAAAACCTATTGATAATGGTTAACAGAGGAGTTTACATGAGCTTGTGAAAGACAAATCCCAAATCGGAGTGTGGTCTTAGGTCTCATTTCCCAAACTGGCTAACTCTCTGATCCTACTCTATCTCCTCCAACTAGAACCCAGAGATCTCTGTATACAAATGCTGCCTAACTAAATGCAATAATAGTCAATCACCACACGGTGCTTTAAAAAAAAAAATCAAGTTGGCATCATTACTACCTCCTTCTCTTCTTACAGAACTTCAATTAGAATTTATCAAAATGAGATCAGCAAAAGCTCAGTTACGTACTGTTAACCTACAACTAGCAAACAATAACAGCTTCCCAAAAAGGGGTCATAATTAAAACAAGAATGATTAAAAACTCTACAATACTCAGTTGGATTATACAATTGAGTATGCTTTAGACTTCAATTCTAGAAGGACTGCAACACTATATATGAAATATGGACTTGATTTAGAATACTTCTTTTAGGTGCGCCTGGGTGGCTCAGTCAGTTAAGCATCTGCGTTGGGCTCAGGTCATGATCCCACAGTCCCAAGATCGAGCCCTGCATCGGGCTCCCCCACTCAGTGGGGAGTCTGCTTCTCCTTCTGACCTTCCTCTTGTGCTCTCTCTCAAATAAATAAAATCTTAAAAAAAAAAAATAACTTGTTTCAAAGAATGTACTTTAAAAACCTCTTCAAGTATTAGAAAATGATCTTTGGTTTCTACTTGCAATTATACCAACTAACTTAACTTTCAATATACTTACCTCTGAATTTCAATTTGCAAAATTTACAAGTACTATCTTGCAAAAAGAAGAAACACAATGATTGAGTTCAGGAATTTATGCTTCACTGCCAGGCGCTATTTAAATACCAGCCTCTACAGCAGTGTCTTTCAGAAAATCTATTACAAAAAATAAAAAAGCAAACTATATTTATAAAATAAGTAATTGGGGACTTACCTTCTCGGAATAAGGGGCTTTCTTGTCAGAATAACATTCTGAACTGGCTAGAAATTAGGAGTGTCTAATACAAATGCTCAGTGTATATAGATGGTGTACCTAGGTCCCAAAATGTTACTGGCCCATTAAAGTATGGGCTTATTTAACAATAATTTATACACACACACACACACACACACACATACACACACACAGAAAGGCAACTAATGAATAAAAGACGACACAAGAATTAAAGTTCAGTGATAACCTACCATTTGAAATAATTTCAAAAGGAAATCACATGACATAAAGTCTTTGGCAAACGCATACCAAGGTTCCTGCCTGAGATGACTCCTAAAAAGCCATATGTTAGCGCTGGTATGATCCCAAGTTTCTTTATTCAAGGAAGCTGCTTTCTAGTACATATGTTAAAGACAGCTGGTTCTCTTACATCTAGTTATGCTAATCAAATGGCTTAGCCATATAGTTTCAAAATACAAACATATCTCAAGGAGACAAGATTTGTCTTAAATGATATTTTCTCCTAGTTTTTTTTTTTTTTTTTTAACAATAAGTTATTAGTTATATCATTTGAGACTAGAGATTTGTTCACTTGGATTGGTGTTTTGCACTCTGATGGATGCTGCTCTGGACAGCTCCCGAAAGGCTGTCAAGCAGTTGTATATGGAAATGTCAGTAACATGGGTTGCAAAAGTTCCAGAAGCAATTCAGATGGTAGAAGAGGCCGCTATCCAAACCCGGTAAGAGTCACTCTTCACAATGCAAAGTGATTACCAATCAATCATGAAACCAAATGTTTTCTACAATACTAATTCTTCCTTTTGTCCAAAAATACAGTATACTGAGAAATAAAGAGGCAAAAAGATAACTGGTTTGGAGAAACAAAAGCTATGGACAAGGAACCTCCCCAAAGCCGGTCATCTACTCTCATTTTTGCTCTAAGAAGTAAGCTAGACAATATTACAAACAGATTTCTTTATTTGAATCAGAGAAATTAGGAAGAAAACTCGCATTTAATTCATACTAAAAAGTGGTTTCAGAGTTGACCTATTAGTTTACAATTAAGAAAAAGAGTTCTGAGAAGTGTGGCTATTTCTTGCAAAAATAACACAATAAGACCATATTCCTTACCCTGACAACTTGCCGAGTACTTGTGATGAAGGTTTTTCTTATACTCAATTCAGTTGCATCGAGGTTGAATTTTCTAGGGTTTGCTTCAACTATGCGTGGGTCAAAAAGTCAAGGGAAAGCAATTTCATCGTTAAAAACCTAACAAACATCATCACGTTAAACCACAAAATCTCTCACAGGTAAGCAATAAGATCTGGCTTGATGTTTCTTAAAACACTGTCAACTTGACACACATCATTCTCAAACTTTCTCTTCCTACAGCTATGAGGATCTCTGTGCCTCCAAGTGGAGAAGACCCACCAGGTTAAGAAACACAGCCCCTGCTGACTGGGTTCACTACAAATCCATGGCAGGCTGACCACGGCTGAGCTGGGCTCTTCCAGATGCCTGCCAGCACTCTTTGTTGACTCGTTTCTGACTTCAGATCATCTTTCCCATGACAGCTTTGCAAGCCTTTTTCATCTGCTATTCCAAACCGTTCCATTTATGCCAAGAAGCTAATCCTGCTTATTAATCTAGAGGTTGAGGCTTCTTCGAAGCTTCCCCTAATCTCCTTATTCCCAGCCTGGTCCTGCTGCCCCATGTCAGACACTCGCATGGCTCTCTGGTCTTTTCTCTTACAGTCTGCAAATACATAGTGTTATTTGATTAATGTCTGTTCCCCTGTCCCCTGAGCCCCTCACTACTCCCCACCATAAATTCCATGAGGGCTGGTATCCTGTTTTGCTTTATCAATCCAATCTCAGTAACTAACAAAATATCCAGCAGATTACTCAAAAATGTCACTCAAAGATTAATCACTATTAACAATTTTACATATTATCTCTAGCCCTTATATGACCCAGAAATAGACATATTTAAAAGAAATGACATATTATTCTGGATTTACTC
>NW_027400647.1:0-310 GCF_003265705.2 Callorhinus ursinus
TATATATATATATATATATATATACCACTTCTTCTTTATCCATTCATCTGTCGATGAACATCTTGGCTCTTTCCAAAGTTTGGCTATTGTGGACATTGCTGCTATAAACATTGGGGTGCACATACCCCTTTGGATCCCTACATTTGTATCTTTCTGGTAAATACCCAGTAGTGCAATTGCTGGATCATATGGTAGCTCTATTTTCCACTGTTTGAGAAACCTCCATACTGTTTTCCAGAGTGGTTGCACCAGCTTGCATTCCAACCAACAGTGTAGGAGGGTTCCCCTTTCTCCACATCCCTGCCAACAT
>NW_027400647.1:410-5168 GCF_003265705.2 Callorhinus ursinus
TCATGTGTCTGTTGGCCATTTGGATGTCTTCTTTGGACACATGTCTGTTCATGTCTTCTGCCCATTTCTTGATTGGATAATTTGTTCTTTGGGTGTTGAGTTTGATAAGTTCTTTATAGATTTTGGATACTAGCCCTTTATCTGATATGTCATTTGCAAATATTTTCTCCCATTCTGTCGGGTGTCTTTTGGTTTTGTGGACTGTTCCTTTTGCTGTGCAAAAGCTTTTTATCTTGATGAAATCCCAATAGTTCATTTTTGCCCTGGCTTCCCTTGCCTTTGGTGATGTTTCTAAGAAGAAGTTGCTGTGGTTGAGGTGGATGAGGTTGCTGCCTGTGTTCTCCTTTAGGATTTTGATGGACTCCTGTCTCACGTTTCAGTCTTTCAACCATTTGGAGTCTATTTTTGTGTGTGGTGTAAGGAAATGGTCCAGTTTCATTCTTCTGCATGTGGCTGTCCAATTTTCCAAACACCATTTGTTGAAGACCCTGTCTTTTTTCCATTGGACATTCTTTCCTGCTTTGTCAAAGATGAGTTGACCATAGAGTTGAGGGTCCATTTCTGGGCTCTCTATTCTGTTCCATTGATCTATGTGTCTGTTTTTGTGCCAGTACCATACTGTCTTGATGATGACAGCTTTGTAATAGAGCTGGAAGTCCGGAATTGTGATGCCGCCAGCTTTGCTTTGCTTTTTCAACATTCCTCTGGCTATTCGGGGTCTTTTCTGGTTCCATACAAATTTTAGGATTATTTTTTCCATTTCTTTGAAAAAAGTGGTTGGTATTTTGATAGGGATTGCAGTGAATTAGTAGATTGCTCTAGGTAGCATTGACATCTTCACAATGTTTGTTCTTCCAATCCATGAGCATGGAATGTTTTTCCATTTCTTTGTGTCTTCCTCAATTTCTTTCATGAGTATTTTATAGTTTTCTGAGTACAGATCCTTTGCCTCTTTGGTTAAATTTATTCCTAGGTATCTTATGGTTTTGCTTGCAATTGTAAATGGGATCGACTCCTTAATTTGTCGCTCTTCTGTCTTGTTGTTGGTGTACAGGAATGCCACTGATTTCTGTGCATTGATTTTATATCCTGCCACGTTACTGAATTCCTGTATGAGTTCTAGCAGTTTTGGGGTGGAGTCTTTTGGGTTTTCCACATAAAGTAGCATATCATCTGCGAAGAGTGAGAGTTTGACTTCCTCTTTGGTGATTTGGATGCCTTTTATTTCTTTTTGTTGTCTGATTGCTGTGACTAGGACTTCTAATAATACGTTGAATGGCAGTGGTGATACTGGACATCCCTGCCACGTTCCTGACCTCAGGGGGAAAGCTATCAGTTTTTCCCCATTGAGAATGATATTTGTTGTGGGTTTTTCATAGATGGCTTTTATGATATTGAGGTATGTACCCTCTATCCCTTTACTCTGAAGAGTTTTGATCAAGAAAAGATGCTGTACTTCGTCAAATGCTTTTTTTGCATTTATTGAGAGGATCATATGATTCTTGTTCTTTCTTTTGTTAATGTATTGTATCACGTTGATTGATTTGTGGATGTTGAACCAACCTTGTAGCCCAGGGATAAATCCCACTGCGTCATGGTGAATAATGCTTTTAATGTACTGTTGGATCCTATTGGCTAGTATTTTGGTGAGAAGTTTTGCATCCATGTTCATCAAGGATATTGGTCTTTAATTCTCATTTTTGATGGGGTCTTTGTCTGGTTTGGGGATCAAGTTAATGGTGGCCTCATAAAATGAGTTTGGAAGTTTTCCTTCCATTTCTACTTTTTGGAATGGTTTCAGAAGACTAGGTATTAATTCTTCTTTAAATGTTTCGTAGCATTCCCCTGGGAAGCCAACTGGCCCTGGGCTTTTGTTTGTTGGGAGATTTTTGATGACTGCTTCAATTTCCTTAGTGGTTATAGGTCTGTTCAGGTTTTCTATTTCTTTCTGGTTCAACTTTGGTAGTTGATACTTCTCTAGGAATGCATCCATTTCTTCTAGGTTATCTCATTTGCTGGCATAGAGTTGCTCATAGTATGTTCTTATACTTGTATTTCTTTGGTGTTGGTTGTGATCTCTCCTCTTTCATTCATGATTTTGTTGATTTGGGTCATTTCTCTTTTCTTTTGGATAAGTCTGACCAGGCATTTATCAATCTTGTTAATTCTTTCAGAAGAACCAGCTCCTCGTTTCGTTGATCTGTTCTACTGTTCTTTTGGTTTCTAGTTCATTGATTTCTGCTCTGATCTTTATTATTTCTCTTCCCCTGCTGGGTTTAGGCTTTATTTGCTCTTTTTTCTCTAGCTCCTTTAGGTGTAGGGTTAGGTTGTATATTTGAGACCTTTCTTGTTTCCTGAGAAAGGCTTGTATTGCTATATACTTTCCTCTCAGGACTGCTTTTGCTGTATCCCAAAGATTTTGAACAGTTGTGTTTCATTTTCATTGGTTTCCGTGAATTTTTTAAATTCTTCTTTAATTTTCTGGTTGACCCATTCATTCTTTAGTAGGATGCCCTTAGCCTCCATGTATTTGAGTTCTTTCTGACTTTCCTCTTGTGATTGAGTTCTAGTTTCAAAGCATTGTGGTCTGAAAATATGCAGGGAATAATCCCAATCTTTTGGTACTGGTTGAGACCTGATTTGTGACCTAGGATGTGATCTATTCTGGAGAATATTCCATGGGCACTAGAGAAGAATATGTTTTCCATTGCTTTGGGATGGAATGTTCTGAATATGTCTGTAAACTCTATTTGGTCCAGTGTGTCATTTAAAGTCTTTATTTCCTTGTTGATCTTTTGCTTAGATGATCTGTTCATTTCAGTGAGGGGGGTGTTAAAGTCTCCCACTATTATTGTATTGGTGTCAATGTGTTTCTTTGCTTTTGTTATTAATTGCCTTATATAATTGGCTGCTCTTCCCTGTTAGGGGCATAGATATTTACACTTGTTAGATCTTCCTGTTGGATAGACCCTTTAAGTAGGATATAGTGTCCTTCTTCATCTCTTATTACAGTCTTTGTTTTAAAATCTAATTTGTCTGATATAAGAATTGCCACCCCAGCTTTCTTTTGGTGTCCATTAGCATGGTAAAGGTTTTCCACCCCCTCACTTTCAATCTGGGGGTGTCTTTGGGTCTAAAATGAGTCTCTTGGAGACAGCATATTGATGGGTCTTGTTTTTTAATCCAATCTGATAGCCTGTGTCTTTTGATTGGGGCATTTAGCCCATTTACATTCAGGGTAACTATTGAAAGATATGAATTTAGTGCCACTGTATTGCGTGTAAGGTGACTGTTACTGTATATTGCCTCTGTCCCTTTCTAGTTTATGCTGCTTTTAGGGTCTCTCTTTGCTTAGAGGACCCCTTTCAATATTTCCTGGGGGGCGGTTTTGTGTTTGCAAATTCCTTTAGTTTTTGTTTGTCTTGGAAGCTTTTTATCTCTCCTTCTATTTTCAATGACAGTCTAGCTGGATATAGTATTCTTGGCTGCATATTTTTCTTGTTTAGTGATCTGAGGATATCATGCCAGTCCTTTCTGGCCTGCCAGGTCTCTGTGGATAGGTCTGTTGACAATCTAATGTTTCTACCATTATAGGTTACATTTCTCTTCTCCCGAGCTGCTTTCAAGGTTTTCTCTTTGTCTCTGAGACTCGTAAGTTTTACTATTAGATGTCGGGGTGTTGACCTATTTTCATTGATTTTGAGAGGGGTTCTCTGTGCCTCCTGGATTTTGATGCCTGTTTCCTTCCTCACATTAGGGAAATTCTCTGCTATAATTTGCTCCAATATACCTTCTGTCCCTCTCTCTCTTTCTTCTTCTTCTGGGATCCCAATTATTCTAATGTTGTTTCGTCTTATGGTATCACTTGTCTCTCGAATTCTGCCCTCGTGATCCAATAGTTGTTTATCTCTCTTTTTCTCAGCCTCTTGATTTTCCATCCTTTGGCCTTTTATATCGCTGATTCTCTCTTCTGCCTCATTTATCCTAGCAGTTAGTGCCCCCATTTTTGATTGCACCTCATTAATAGCCTTTTTGATTTCGATTTGATTAGATTTTAGTTTTTTTATTTCCCCAGGATGGGTGTTTCTAACAATTTCCATGTTTTTTTCAAGCCCAGCTAGTATCTTTAAAACCATGATTCTGAACTCTAGGTCCGACATTGTACTAATGTCCGTATTGAGTATGTCCCTGGCAGACGGTACTACCTCTTTTTGTTTTTCCTGAGGTGATTTTTTTCATCTTTACATTTTGTCCAGAGGAGAATACATGAATTAGAGAACAAAATGCTAACAGGTTAACAACGTCCCCAGAAAATATACTCTAAACAAATCAGAAAAGCCCTGAAACCAGGGGAAAAGAAAGGGAAAGAAAGAAAAAAGAAAGAGAAGAAAAGAAAAAGAAAAAGATAAAATCAAACAAAAACAGAACAAAACAAAAAAACCCCAGTATGATCAAATATGATCAAGCTAGTGCATAGATGAGTGCCACACATTAGATTTGGGGTGTATTTTGTTCTTTTAGAAGAAAGTGCCTCCTAAAATTTTAAAGAAAGAAAGACATATATATATGCAAAATAAGGGTCAATACAATGAAGGGATGGAAGATGACTGTAAAGATTAAAATTAAAAAGATTTTATTAAAGGAATTGATAGGATAAGAAGTTGTTTGAAAAAGGAAAGAAGATTTAAAAAAAAAAGAAAAAAGGAAAAAGAGGAAGAGAATGTGATCAGGCAGGAGACTAGAACAAAGTCATACACT
>NW_027400648.1:0-5166 GCF_003265705.2 Callorhinus ursinus
CTCCCTGGTCTCTGGCCGCACTCCGTGCTCACCCGGCCTATGACCGACCGTTTCTATCTCTGGTACCCGACCCCGTGTGGAGTCTCCAAACCCAGCAGATCCCTGTGGTGCGTTCCCGTGCCGCTCCTCCTGGGGGAGAAAGGGGAGTCTCCCCGGTTCTGCCTCTTGTTGGGTCCCTCCTGGAGGAGCAGTGGCCTGACTGGGCCGCGGATCACAGTTTATGGCCACCCCGAGCTGAGAGCCCGCGCCTCGGCTCTGTCTCTTCAGCCGGCTTCCCCGCTCCGATACCTGGGAGCTCTGCCGCACTCAGGCACCCCCGGTCTTTCTGTGACCCCAAGGGTCCTGAGACCACACTGTCCCAGGAGGATTCCACCCCCCACTTAGCCACTGCAGCAACATCCCTCAGCGTAGCCCACTTCTTAAAAGGTCCAATTTTGTGCTCCGCGGCTCTATCACTTCCCAGAAGCGGCCGACGGAGGCCCCCTCCCCCACCGTCTATCCTCCCAACTATCGCCTTGGATTCACTTCTACGCACGTCCTACCTTCCAGTAAGTGGTCGCTTCTCTGTTCAGAGAGTTGTTGCTACTCTCCTCTTCCATCTCCTGTTGAGTTCGTAGGTGTTCAGAATGGTTTGATCCCTATTCAGCTGAATTCCTGAGACCAGATGAAATCTACATCTCCTACTCCTCCGCCATCTTGCTCCAACCCGACACTATATCATTCTTAAAGGGTCTATCCAACAAGAAGATCTAACAATTGTAAATATCTATGCCCCCAACATGGGAGCAGCCATCTACATAAGCCAATTGTTAACCAAAATAAAGACTCATATTGATAACAATACGTTAATTTTGGGAGACCTCAGTACTCCACTCTCAGCAATGGACAGATCATCTAAGCAGAAAATCTACAAGGAAACAAGCGCTTCGAATGATACACTGGACCAGATGGACTTCATAGATATACACAGAACATTCCACCCTAAAACAACAGAATACTCATTCTTCTCAAGTGCACATGGAACTTTCTCCAGAATAGACCACATACTAGGTCACAAATCAGGTCTCAACCGATACCAAAAGATTGAGATTATTTCCTGCATGTTCTCAGACCACAATGCTTGAAAACTGGAACTCAATCACAAGAAAAAATTTGGCAGAAATTCAAACACTTGGGAGCTAAAGACCACTCTGCTCAAGAATGTTTGGGTCAACCAGGAAATCAAAGAAGAACTTAAACAATTCATGGAAATCAATGAGAATGAAAACACATCGGTCCAAAACCTATGGGATACTGCAAAGGCGGTCCTAAGGGGAAAATACATAGCCATCCAAGCCTCACTCAAAAAAATAGAATAATTCCGAATTCACCAACTAACTCTACACCTTAAAGAACTAGAGAAAAAACAACAAACGATGCCTAAGCCATGCATTAGAAGAGAAATAATTAAAATTAGAACAGAAATCAATGAATTAGAAACCAGAAACACAATAGATCAGATCAATGAAACTAGAAGTTGGTTCTTTGAAAGAATTAATAAGATCGATAAACCACTGGCCAGACTTATCCAAAAGAAAAGAGAAAGGACCCAAATTAATAAAATTATCAATGAAAGGGGGAGATTATGACTAACACCAAGGAAATAGAAACAATTATTAGAAATTATTATCAACAACTATATGCCAATAAACTGAGCAATCTGGATGAAATGGAGGCCTTCCTGGAAACCTATAAGCTGCCAAGACTGAAACAGGAAGAAACTGACAACCTGAATAGGCCAATAACCGCTCACGAGATTGAAGCAGTGATCAAAAACCTCCCAAAAAACAAGAGTCCAGGGCCTGATGGATTCCCTGGGGAATTCTACCAAACATTCAAAGAAGAAATAATACCTATTCTACTGAAGCTGTTTCAAAAATAGAAACAGAAGGGAAACTCCCAAACTCATTTTATGAGGCCAGCATTACCTTAATCCCCAAACCAGGCAAAGACTCCATCAAAAAGGAGAATTTCATACCGATATCCCTGATGTATATGGATTCCAAAATCCTCAACAAAATCCTAGCTAATAGGATCCAACAATACATTAAAAGGATCATCCACCATGACCAAGTGGTATTTATCCCCGGGATGCAAGAGTGATTCAACATTCGCAAATCAATCAGTGTGATAGAACACATTAATAAGAGGAGGAAGAAGAACCATATGGTCCTCTCAATTGATGCAGAAAAAGCATTTGACAAAATACAACATCCTTTCCTGATTAAAACTCTTCAGAGTATAGGGAAAGAGGGAACATTCCTCAAGTTCATAAAATCCATCTATGAAAAACCCACAGCAAATATCGTCCTCAATGGGGAAAAGCTGAGAGCCTTTCCCTTAAGATCAGGAAAACGTCAAGGATGCCCACTCTTGCCACTATTGTTCCACATAGTACTAGAATTCCTAGCAACAGCAATCAGACAACAAAAAGAAATAAAAGGTATTCAAATTGGCAAAGAAGAAGTCAAACTCTCCCTTTTCACAGATGACATTATACTTTATGTGGAAAACCTAAAAGACTCCACCCCCAAATTACTAGAACTGATACAGCAATTCAGTAATATGGCAGGATACAAAATCAAGGCACAGAAATCAGTTGCTTACTTATACACTAACAATGCAACTTTAGAAAGAGAAATTAGAGAAATGATTCCATTTACAATAGCACCAAAAACCATAAGATACCTCGGAATAAACCTAACCAAAGAGGTAAAGGATCTATACTCTAGGAACTACAGAACACTCATGAAAGAAATTGAAGAAGACACAAAAAGACGGAAAAACATTCCATGCTCATGGATCGGAAGAATAAACATTGTTAAAATGTCTCTGCTACCCAGAGCAATCTATACCTTCAATGCCATCCCGATCAAAATTCCAGTGACATTTTTCAAAGTGCTGGAACAAACAATCCTAAAATTTGTATGGAATCAGAAAAGACCCCGAATCGCCAAGGAAATGTTGAAAAAGAGAAACAAAGCTGGGGGCATCATGTTGCTCGATTTCAAGCTATATTACAAAGCTGTGACCACCAAGACAGCATGGTACTGGCACAAAAACAGACATATAGACCAATGGAACAGAATAGAGAACCCATATATGGACCCTCAACTCTGTGGTCAAATAATCTTTGACAAAGCAGGAAAAAAACATGCAATGGAATAAAGACAGTCTATTCAATAAATGGTGCTGGGAAAAATGGACAGCCACATGCAGAAGAATGAAACTCGACCATTCTCTAACACCATTCACAAAGATAAACTCAAAGTGGATGAAAGACCTCCATGTGAGACAGGAATCCATCAAAATCCTAGAGGAGAACATAGGCAGTAACCTCTTTGACACTGGTCACAGCAACGTCTTTCAAGATATATCTCCAAAAGCTAGTGAAACAAAAGCAAAAATGATCTTTTGGGACTTCACCAAGATAAAAAGCTTCTGCACAGCAAAGGAAACAGTCAACAAAACAAAGAGGCAACCCACAGGTTGGGAGAAGATATTGCAAATGACACTACAGATAAAGGGCTGGTATCCAAGATCGATACAGAACTTCTCAAACTCAACACCCAAAAAACAAATAATCAAATCAAAAAGTGGGCAGAAGATATGAAAAGACACTTCTCTGAAGAAGACATACAAATGGGTAACAGACACATGAAAAAATGTTCATCATAATTAGCCATCAGGGAAATTCAAATCAAAACCACATTGAGATACCACCTTACACCAGTTAGAATGGCAAAAATGGACAGGGAAAGAAACAACAAATGTTGGAGAGGATGTGGAGAAAGGGGAACCCTCTTACACTGTTGGCGGGAATGCAAGTTGGTACAGCCACTTTGGAAAACAGTGTGGAGGTTCCTCAAAAATTTAAAAATAGAGCTACCCTATGACCCAGCAATTGCACTCCTGGGTATTTACCCCAAAGACACAGATGTAGTAAAAGGAAGGGCCATATGCACCCCAATGTTCATAGCAGCAATGTCCACAATAGCCAAACTGTGGAAAGAGCCGAGATGCCCTTCAACAGATGAATGGATAAAGAAGATGTGGTCCATGTATACAATGGACTATTACTCAGCCATCAGAAAGGATGATTACCCAACTTTCACATCCACATGGTTGGGACTGGAGGAGATTATGCTAAGTGAAATAAGTCAAGCAGAGAAAGTCAATTACCATATGGTTTCACTTGTTTGTAGTACATAAGGAATAGCATGGAGGACACTAGGAGAAGGAAGGGGAAAATGAAGGGGAGGAATCGGAGGGAGAGATGAACCATGAGAGACTATGGACTCTGAGAAACAAACAGGGTTTGAGAGGGGAGGGGGGTGGGGGGATGGGTTAGCCCCGAGATGGGTATTAAGGAGGGCACGTACTGCATAGAGCACTGGGTGTTATACGAGAACAATGGATCGTGGAACACTACATCAAAAACTAATGATGTGTTGTACGGTGACTAACATAACATAATAAAATTTAAAAAAATAAAGTGCATTTTTTTTCAAGAGAAGTTCTACCATTTGCTGTTTCCATTCAGCAGGTCATCATCAACATCTTCCCATGCCAGTACCTATAGATCTGTCTCTTCTAAAAAGTAAATATAAAAATAAAGTAAAACACAAATTCATGGTGTTGATGTACTGGAATTTATCTAACCTGGTCCCTCTTAAGAGCTAGTATTTTTGGGGGCGGAGCAAGATGGCGGAGGAGTAGGAGATGTAGATTTCATCTGGTCTCAGGAATTCAGCTGAATAGGGATCAAACCATTCTGAACACCTACGAACTCAACAGGAGATCAAAGAGGAGAGTAGCAACAACTATCTGAACAGAGAAGCGACCACTTACTGGAAGGTAGGACGTGCGGAGAAGTGAATCTGAGGCGATATTTGGGAGGAGAGGCCGCGGGGGAGGGGCCTCCGCCGGCCGCTTCTGGCAAGTGATAGAGCCGCGGAGCACAAAATCGGACCTTTTAGAAGTAGGCTCCGCTGAGGGACGTCGCTCCAGTGGCTAAGCGGGGGTGGAACCCTCGCGGGACAGTGGGGTCTCAGGACCCTTGGGGTCACAGAAAGACCGGGGGAGCCTGAGTGCGCCAGAGCTCCCAGGTATTGGAGCGGAGAAGCC
>NW_027400649.1:0-449 GCF_003265705.2 Callorhinus ursinus
ACCCAGCCACCCCATCCCTCCCACTCCCCACCACTCCAGCAACCCTCAGTTTGTTCCTGAGATTAAGAATTCCTCATATCAGTGAGGTCATAGGATACATGTCTTTCTCTGATTGACTTATTTCACTCAGCATAACACCCTCCAGTTCCATCCACGTCGTTGCAAATGGCAAGATCTCATTCCTTTTGATGGCTGCATAATATTCCATTGTGTATATAGCACATCTTCTTTATCCATTCATCTGTCGATGGACATCTTGGCTCTTTCCACAGTTTGGCTATTGTGGACATTGCTGCTATAAACATTGGGGTGTACGTACCCCTTCGGGTCCCTACATTTGCATCTTTGGGGTAAATAACCAGTAGTGCAATTGCTGCATCGAATGGTAGCTCTAATTTCAACTGTTTGAGGAACCTTCATACTGTTTTCCAGAGGGGTTGCACCAGCTT
>NW_027400649.1:549-5165 GCF_003265705.2 Callorhinus ursinus
GTATCTCCTTGAGGTTTTGATTTGGATTTCCCTGATGCCGAGCGATGGTGAGCACTTTTTCATGTGCCTGTTGGCCATTTGGATGTCTTCTTTGGAAAAATGTCTGTTCATGTCTTCTGCCCATTTCTTCATTGGATTATTTGTTCTTTGGGTGTTGAGTTTGATAAGTTCTTTATAGATTTTGGATACTAGCCCTTTATCTGATATGTCATTTGCAAATATTTTCTCCCATTCTGTCGGTTGTCTTTTGGTTTTGTGGACTGTTTCTTTTGCTGTGCAAAAGCTTTTTATCTTGATGAAATCCCAATAGTTCATTTTTGCCCTGGCTTCCCGTGCCTTTGGTGATGTTTCTAGGAAGAAGTTGCTGCGGCTGAGGTCGAAGAGGTTGCTGCCTGTGTTCTCCTTTAGGATTTGGATGGACTCCTGTCTCACGTTTAGGTCTTTCAACCATTTGGAGTCTATTCTTGTGTGTGGTGTAAGGAAATGGTCCAGTTTCATTCTTCTGCATGTGGCTGTCCAATTTTCCCAACACCATTTGTTGAAGAGACTGTCTTTTTGCCATTGGACATTCTTTCCTGCTTTGTCAAAGATAAGTTGACCATAGAGTTGAGGGTCCATTTCTGGGCTCTCGATTCTGTTCCATTGATCTATGTGTCTGTTTTCGTGCCAGTGCCATACTGTCTCGATGATGACAGCTTTGTAATAGAGCTGGAAGTCCGGAATTGTGATGCCGCCAGCTTTGCTTTTCTTTTTCAGTATTCCTCTGGCTATTCGGGGTCTCTTCTGGTTCCATACAAATTTTAGGATTATTTGTTCCATTTCTTTGAAAAAAGTGGATGGTATTTTGATGGGGATTGCATTGAATGTGTAGATTGCTCTAGGTAGCATTGACATCTTCACAATGTTGATTCTCCCAATCCATGAGCATGGAACGTTTTTCCATTTCTTTGTGTCTTCTTCAATTTCTTTCATGAGTATTTTATAGTTTTCTGAGTACAGATCCTTTGCCTCTTTGGTTAGATTTATTCCTAGGTATCTAATGGTTTTGGGTGCAATTGTAAATGGGATCGACTCCTTGATTTGTCTCTCTTCCGTCTTGTTGTTGGTGTATAGGAATGCCACTGATTTCTGTGCATTGATTTTATATCCTGCTACTTTACTGAATTCCTGTATGAGTTCTAGCAGTTTTGGGGTGGAGTCTTTTGGGTTTTCCACGTACAGTATCATATCATCTGCAAAGAGTGAGAGTTTGACTTCCTCTTTGCCGATTTGGATGCCTTTGATTTCTTTTTGTTGTCTGATTGCTGTGGCTAGGACTTCTAATACTATGTTGAATAGCAGTGGTGAGAGTGGACATCCCTGCCGCGTTCCTGACCTTAGGGGGAAAGCTCTCAGTGTTCGCGTTGATCTTAATAGAAAGGGCAGTAAAGGTGAAGGTCATTGGAATTTGAAGAGTCTAGTGTTTTAAAGCACATTGATATGGACACTCCATGACCCTTCTGTCTAGATGACACTTGATTATTTCCAGCACGTTTAACGGGGAGCTTGTTGGGGCATCCACCAATTCGGTAAAGTATTTATTTCAGCTTCATAGATGATGAAATGAATTCACAGAGAGATTTAGTAACTTAGTCCATTATAAGAAAACCAGTGAGTGACAGGGTCGCAGGGACAAACTCAGCCTTCGGATGCATGCATTCCTCCGCACATAGACCCTTCTGCAGAATATCACAATTCTGCGGTGTTTGGGGAAAATAAACTATCTGGAGCAAAGATATGCATTCACTTTGGCCTCAAAACGCCATCCCAAATGACTCTTAAACACAGCTGAGGTGTCATCTTGTTATAACACACAGTCTTACTCGAACAAGGACCACAGCAACCCTCCTTCCTGTGCCACATCCATCCAATCCCTTGGCCATATCCCTGCAAACGCAGAGCCCCGTATGTCTGTTGTGGTGTGGTGACCAGCATCGATCCTGAAGTTGGGTCAGTAACTGAATTCCCGGTGCTATGGGCTCTTTCAGCAGTAACTTAGAGACAGATTATGCCATTTTAGAGAGATGCTTGTCTGCATAAGAACAGCCCGGTCTTGAAGGCTTTCGAGGAGCCACACACATGACTCAAGGACAATTCTCTGCCTTAGAGAGCTAATGGCCTCGCTCATCTTCTCTACGGTTGCATGTGGATGTTAATTCATAAATTTTTTCTAGCCAGTAGTTTTCTGGGAAAAATGTTTCTGAGCAGCTGTACAACGAAATACTGGTGCTCCTTTCGAGGCAAAGAAAGCATATAACTGCTCCCGTGCTGTAGTTGGGGGAGACCCCATTACACATCCTCCCTCTACCAGACACCTGCAGACCCAAAGCTTGTTCCCATCCAATTATTCAACTTAGGGTGCTATCGGTCATTGCATTTCCCATGCTGTCACAAATATTTTAGGGCAAGGGCAAAAATGGGAGTTTATATATGTGCACACATACACGCACCCATAAGACAGATTGGATGGGTAGAGGAAACGTGTTTGACTCAGCACTGGCATGTTTTTTAGACTGTGTTGTTTTATGATCCAATAATGTGGATTCCTTGTGTTCCTTCCAGGTGGCGTCTGGTTTACCAATAAGAGTTTGAGCTTTTGGGGGGCTCGTGGGGGGCTCGGTCCATTAAGTGGCTGACTCTTGATTTTGGCTTCAGGCCATGATCTCAGAGGGCTGGGATTGAGCCCTGGGTCAGGCTCTGCGCTCAGCGGGGAGTCTGCTTGAGGATTCTCTCTCCCTCTCCCTCTGCCCCTCCCCCCATGCTCGCTTTCTCTCTCAAATAAATAAATAAAATCTTTAAAAAAAAAGTTTGAGATTTTTCAGGAAAGAATCAGGACTCGAAGGAGATGGAGATGTTTACCTCTAAGAAAAGATGAGGTGTGAGCATGCCTTGTGGGTGGGCTAAGTGCTGAAGGGGTAGGGAATGAAGGTCACGATTGTCTGAAGATTCTAGAAGAGCTGCCATAGATTTACTCTACATAGAGACAGGTTGTGAGTGACAGGAAGGCAGGTTTTGTTAAATACAGAAAAGAATGTTCTAGCAATTTTTACTATTAAAAATGGAAAAAATTATGTTATGAAGCACAGAGTCTGCTATTCCTAGAAGTGTTTGAGCTGAGACTAGATATTGGTTTGGTTATCTACTGCTGTGCAATAAACTATCTCCCATCTCTATGGCGTAAGCAACAGCCATTTCACTGATTTGCTCAGGGTTCTGCAATCTGAGCAGGGCTCGGTAAGGACAGTTCATGAAGCATCATGTGGCTGGTTCAGAAGATCCACTCTGGAGATGGTCTCATTCTGGACTGGCAGGCTTGTGCTGATTGTCACCTGTAAGTCCAGCTGCGGCTGTTGGCTGGAAGCCTCAACCTCCTCTGTGTGGCCTCCATGCATGGCCTCTGTGCATGGCTGGGCTGGCTTCTCACAGCATGGCGGTCATGGGGTAGTCCGACTTCTTCTCTTTCAGCCGGCTCCACCTAGACCAAGAGAAGTCACTAGGCTCCACTGTCGGTTAAGCCTAGGAAAGGCATGGGGTCCCTTCCTCCACCTTCTACCCCTTGAAGCAGGTCATTGGGCCTGAGCAAATTCAAGGGGAGGGGACTGCCTGAGGATGTGAATACATCAAGTTTCTTGGAGGCCGCCAAAGCCCCGTTCTATCACAGTGCCCAACTAGCTTTATTTTATTATGAAGATTTATTCTCTACACTGGATGTTAAATTGGATGACCAGTGATTCCTCTTCGAACTCTGGAGTTCCCTGGTTCAATTTCTTTTCAACCTCCGGTTCCCTGGTATAATAACAGGCCAGCCATGAACATTAAAATGGGACTTACTGACTGATTGATTTCACATGTCTTCCATTTTCCATCTTCTATTTTCTAGCCTTGGTCAATCATTTCACAGGAATATAGCCAGACACAGTACCTTCTCAAGCCAATGAATGATTACTCCTCATGCTGCAGATATCAACCTGGTCCCAAGTAATTCATTTTGTAAATGCTGTTACCAGACAGAAGCACACATTACTCTAGTTTGTAAATCTAGGCTACAACAGAAGGACTGGTGGGGAGCTATATGCTATAACTTACATATATATAGCTTTTGCTATTTGAATTTTTTTAAAAAGGTAAAGTTTCTGTTTGTTTTAAATGTAATACACACCCACTATAGCAGATGTAGATGGAAAAGAACCACACAAAAAAGAAA
The DNA here is from genome assembly GCF_003265705.2 of Callorhinus ursinus. Classification (NCBI taxonomy): domain Eukaryota; kingdom Metazoa; phylum Chordata; class Mammalia; order Carnivora; family Otariidae; genus Callorhinus; species Callorhinus ursinus. Next base: position 4,793 of record NW_027400649.1, read on the forward strand.
AACAATCACAATGACCCGTAGACAACTACTCCAGCTTTTTAATACGTATTTTAATATAAATTAACTTAACTATAGTTATATTAGCTCGTTTAGTTTCATAACAGGTAAGTTTCAGAAGTTACTTTCTATGATACTAAAAAGTTTTATGAGATCAAATAATATACTTTATGTTATAATAATATTCAATAATATTATTAAAATCATTGCAATTGTTTTTAATTACTATATATAATTCTGCCATTAGTATAAATTTTTTTATGCATAAAAACTTTATTTAGAAATATGTTCTTAGAATACACTTCAAAGAGATGTTTAATGTTTGCTCATCTCATTGCACAAACATTTATTGAGTGCCAACTATGTTTCAGACACA
>NW_027400650.1:0-3225 GCF_003265705.2 Callorhinus ursinus
TTCCTGTCAGTTCGTGGAGGAATCTCCACTGTTCGTGGAGAACAGTGGTATTACAAAGAAAATGCAAGCCACACATGGAATTTAAGATTTTCTGGCAGGAACGTTGAAAAGTAAAAAGTATAAGCGCAAAACAATCAAAAATAATTTTGCATCTTGCCGCTTAATACTTCACATTAAGGGAAACAATTCTGCCAGAGTAATAAAGATGCGATTAATAGAAAAAGAGTCTGTATTTCTTCAGGTTTTAAGTTTATATTTAAGTGCGCTGTAAATGAAATGTAATTAAAATGCACTTCTAAGGAAAGAGGTCCTACTAACTGCATTCCAAATATTATCGGAACGACTGCTGTGTTGGACCTGGCAGATGTAGAAACTGATCAGTTTCAGGTTTGAATTGTTGGCAAGACTTCCTCTCAAGTGCTGTGTGCTCTTCCATCTGGAAGCACCTCAGGTCGCCCTATGTTCAAGGCCCATCCATCCATTGATTCTGTGGAGCAAAATGATGATACTTCATCATCATGGTTTAGATCCTAGAAGCCTTGTATGAACACCTGCAGGAAGAGAAATTTCCCCCCAATACTATACACCTGGCGGTACAGTTTGTAAAGAAACCCTGGTCCCCTAGCATCTCTAACGGGAACCTGTAAGTTCCTTTCTTTTCCTCTTCATTTTCTTATTTTTACTGTGTTAATATGAAAGCAAGGCTTCAATCATATTGAAGTGTTTCAAACCACTGTATTATGGACTTATGAGTGCTCCATTTATCCTCTCTTTTAGCAGTGAAAGTGATTTCGGGTTGGCTTCCATATCCTTTTGATAAGACCCTCATAATTTTGAGAACATTCCTAATATCAGTATGGTGAGGTGTTTGTGTCTCATGTAGAAGGTTTGCTGCGTCTGGCCTGGTCTCAGTCATTTCTCTAAGAATCTGTGGTTTTGTTTCCTGGGAAGGCATAATTCCAGATCAAAATGTGTCTCCTTGGGCTTCTCATTGCAATTGGTTTATTTTTAGGCCTTTCCAGTGGACAGAGCGGGAAAATGGCTTATTTGTATTCATATATATTCATACATTCACATACACTCACAACCACTGCCAATTCCAGACTGTCAGGATCTTCCTCTTTGCGTCTTCTTTATTTTTTTTCTCTATCCATTAAAAAGTATAGGGCAAGAGGCGGAGTATTACACTAAGGGAATAAAATATTAATTTTTCAAAATGTTTTGTCCTGACTCTCTCAATATTCTTCTGGCTGTATACCTATGTTATGAGACATCTTATGCCTTACTGGGACAGCATTTGTGGCTTTTCAATAAACTGATATTGATATCCCTATGTCCCAGACTCCTCCACTATGTGTGAACTGTTTTCTTTGTTGTTTTTGTAATGTCACTAAACACCACATTTTATGTCACTTAGGGATTCATTCGCCTTTCACAAGAGATCTTTTGAAACTGTCAAATGAATAATTTATGCATTAGTAAGATGCATAATATATATAGTGACCACTAAGTTTGGACAGATTGTAACCTCGATGCTATGTTGTTGTGTTTATTTGGTTCACCCTCATATTTAACAGAAGAGAGATAAAGAGCCATTTTATGACAATCAACCAAAGTAGAAGGGAACGTACTGAATGGGAGAAGATATTTGCAAATGACATATCCAATGAATGGTTAGTATCCAACATATATAAAGAGCTTATACAACTCAACACCAAAAGCCACAAATAATCCAATTTAAAAAGAGGCAGAAGAAATGAACAGACATTACTCCAAAGAAGACATCCAGATGGCCAACAGAGACATGAAAAGATGCTCGACAACACTCATCATCAGGAAAAAGCAAATCGAAACAATAAGATAGGGCACCTGAGTGGCTCGGTCCATTACCCGTCTGCCTTTGGCTCGGGTGGTGACCTTGGGGTCCTGGGATCGAGTCCCACATCGGGCTACCTGCTCAGTGGGGACCCTGCTACTCCCTCTCCCCCTCCCCCCACTTGTGCTCTCTCTCCTTCATTCTCAAATAAATAGGTCAAATCTGGAAAAAAAAAGAACCAACGAGATATCACCTCACACCTGTCAGAATGGCTAAAATCAAAAATACAAGAAACAGCAAGTGTGGGCCAGGATGTGGAGGAAAAGGGACACTCTTACAGTATTGGTGGGAATACAAACTGGTGTAGCCATTGTGGAAAACAGTATGGAGGGTCCTCAAAAAGGAACGATTATGATCCATTAATCCTACCACTGGATATTTATTCCAAAAATACAGAAACAGTCATTTGCAGGAATACATGCGCCCTTTGTATAGCAGCATAGACAAATCATGGAAAGAGCCCAGGTGTCCATCAACAGATGAATGATAAAGACAATGTAATACACACACACACACACACACACACACACACACACACACACACACACACCATGGAATATTATTCAGCCATAAAAAAGAATGAAATCTTGCCATTTGCAAGGATACAGATGGAGCCAGCGTGTATTATGCTAAGTGAAATAAGGCAGTCAGAGAAGGATAAATACCCCATGATCTCACTCCTATGTGGAATTTAAGAAACAAAACATGTAAGCAAAGGAAATAGAAAAGGGAGAGAGACAAACCACGAAAAAGACCCTTAACTATAGAGAACAAACTGATGGTTGCCCGAGGGGAGGGACGGTTGGGGGATGGGTTGAGGTGATGGGGATTAAGAAGTGCACTTGTCGTAATGAGCACTGGACAATGTATGGAAATGTTCAATCACCATGTTATATACTGGAAACACATGGAACACTGTATGTTAACTATACTGGAAATATATTTTTTAAAAATTTGAAACAATTTTAAAAAGATGGAACATGGCTTGCTCGATTTCTTTGAGTTGACCTCATGCCATTGACCTGGGGTTGTATTCCTGGAAGCAAACATGGGCAGTTCGAGGTCATGGGTCAGTGATGGATGATGTCCACAGTAGATGTGTGCAGTGGTGTTCAGTGACATAGAAGCTGAGGTTGAGGAGAGAGAAACAGGCAGGCAGGGGAAGTGGTGCCCTGAAGCACCTCTTCACTTCTTCAGCACAGGTTCCCCCCTAGATCTTAGGAGCCAGAGACTTAGGAGGTCGCTGTAGCACTGATAAAGGCAATTGTCCACCTTTACTGCTTGTGGGTCCTGCACCTGGGGTCCCAAGGAAGCGATGCTTTCACATTTACCAAGGTCAAAATGAATCC
>NW_027400650.1:3325-5164 GCF_003265705.2 Callorhinus ursinus
GGTTGTATTCCTCGAAGCAAACATGGGCAGTTCGAGGTCATGGGTCAGTGATGGATGATGTCCACAGTAGATGTGTGCAGTGGTGTTCAGTGACATAGAAGCTGAGGTTGAGGAGAGAAAACAGGCAGGCAGGGGAAGTGGTGCCCTGAAGCACCTCTTCACTTCTTCAGCACAGGTTCCCCCCTAGATCGTAGGAGCCAGAGACTTAGGAGGTCGCTGTAGCACTGATAAAGGCAATTGTCCACCTTTACTGCTTGTGGGTCCTGCACCTGGGGTCCCAAGGAAGCGATGCTTTCACATTTACCAAGGTCAAAATGAATCCACAAATCTCAATGCATGGGCTCTATTTCACCCCAAGCACACATTGTACATCTGCTTTATGAAAGAAAAGAACCCAAAAGGAGCATTCTGGAAAAGATAAGAAAAAGGAAGACACTTCCCTGGTTCCCATAACATTAAAGCCATACAGCCCTACATATAATAGAAATTTAAGACCGGGAAATGCAGTGTCTTTCTACAATGTCTTTTGTATAAAAATTTGTAACTTTTTATGTAAAAAAAATATATTTTGGTATATAACTCTATATCAAAAGTTCCTTTGTCAGGACACTCTCTCCTGTGTAAAGATTGCCTATCCCATGCAGCTGTACTAATTGGGGCTCAGGTAAAACTCTCACCCTTTTTTTTTTTTTTTGAGTTTGAGAGCCATGTGGGATGCAGAGATTACTTAAAAAGAAAATAATTGAAAAGAAATAAAATTAAAATAAAAATTTTTTAAATGTATAGGTGTATCAGGAAATTTTTTACTCTCTACTCTCACATTGATTTATTTACATTGTGTTACTTACACCATTAGAGCACCTTAATTACTGTAGCTTTACGGTGATTTAAAATTTAGTAAATTTCTCCAATTTAATTCTTCAAGGTTGTCTTGGCTATGCTAGGTATGTTGATCACCATATATATTTGAGAATTAGGTTGTAAATTTGCCCCCAAAGTGCAAATGCAGTATGAATCAGAATAATGCTGATTTGATGTTCCAACAATTTTGAGTGGTCTAGTCCATACATGTGGATACATTTTTTTCTAATTATTTAGTATCCTTTAATTTATTTCAGCAAGAATTTTCAGGGATCTTTGTTACATGTGTTCTCATACATTTAATGAAGGTGGACGTGAATCTCCACTCTGTTTATTGAATTTCATTTCCTTTTTCTAAAAATTTCATTTTCTAAATGCTCACTGCTAGTATATGGAGAAATATAGTAGATTATTACATGAATGTTACTGAGGTATAACCTAGGTACAGTAGACTGCATCCCTTTAAAGTGTACAATTAAGGCTGTACTTTCAGGGATCGTTTTTTTCTTTCAATTTAATTTTATTTTGTTATGTTAATCACTATACATTACATCACTAGTTTTTGATGGAGTGTTCCATGATTCATTGTTTGCGTATAACAGCCAGTGCTCCCTTCAATGCTGACCTCTTTAATACCCACCACCAGGCTAACCCATCCCCCCACCCCCTCCCCTCTAGAACCCTCAGTTTGTTTCTCAGAGTCCATCATCTCTCATGGTTCGCCTCGCCCTCCGATTTCCTCCCCTTCATTTTTCCCTTCCTACTAGCTTCTCTCTCTCTCTTTTTATTTTTTTATTTTTTATTGTTGTGTTAATCACCATATTACATCATCAGATTTTAATTTTTATTGTTATATTAATCACCATACATCAATAGTTTTTGATGTAGTGTTCCATGACTCATTGTTTGTGCATAACACCCAGTGCTCCACGCAGAATGTGCCCTCTTTAATACCCATCACCAGGCTAACCCATCCCC
>NW_027400651.1:0-5160 GCF_003265705.2 Callorhinus ursinus
TCAATTTCTTTCATGAGTATTTTATAGTTTTCTGAGTACAGATCCTTTGCCTCTTTGGTTAGATTTATTCCTAGGTATCTAATGGTTTTGGGTGCAATTGTAAATGGGATAGACTCCTTGATTTGTCTCTCTTCTGTCTTGTTGTTGGTGTATAGGAATGCCACTGATTTCTGTGCATTGATTTTATATCCTGCTACTTTACTGAATTCCTGTATGAGTTCTAGCAGTTTTGGGGTGGAGTCTTTTGGGTTTTCCACATACAGTATCATATCATCTGCAAAGAGTGAGAGTTTGACTTCCTTTTTGCCGATTTGGATGCCTTTGATTTCTTTTTGTTGTCTGATTGCTGTGGCTAGGACTTCTAATACTATGTTGAATAGCAGTGGTGAGAGTGGACATCCCTGCCGCGTTCCTGACCTTAGGGGAAAGGCTCTCAGCCTTTCCCCATTGAGAATGATACTCGCTGTAGGTTTTTCATAGATGGCTTTTATGATATTGAGTATACCACATCTTCTTTATCCATTCATCTTTCAATGGCCATCTTGGCTCTTTCCAGTTTGGCTATTGTGGACATTGCTGCTGATAAACATCGGGGTGCACGTACCCATTCAGATCCCTACATTTGTATCTTTGGGGTAAATACCCAGTAGTGCAATTGCTGGATCATATGGTAGCTCTATTTTCAACTTTTTAAGGAACCTCCATACTGTATTCCAGAGGGGCTGCACCAGCTTGCATTCCCACCAACAGTGTAGGAGGGTTCCCCTTTCTCCACATCCCTGCCAACATCTTCATTTCCTGACTTGTTAATTTTATGCATTCTGACGGGTATGAGGTGGTATCTCATTGAGGTTTTGATTTGGACTTCCCTGATGCCGAGCGATGTTGAGCACTTTTTCACGTGTTCTGTTGGCCATTTGGACGTCTTCTTTAGAGAAATGTCTGTTCGTGTCTTCTGCCCATTTCTTGATTGGATCATTTGTTCTTTGGGTGTTGAGTTTGATATGTTCTATATAGATTTTGGATACTAGCCCTTTATCTGATATGTCATTTGCAAATATCTTCTCCCATTCTGTCAGCTGTCTTCTGGTTTTGTTGACTGTTCCTTTTTCTGTGCAAAAGCTTTTTATCTTGATGAAATCCCAATAGTTCATTTTTGCCTTTGCTTCCCTTGCCTTTGGCGATGTTTCTAGGAAGAAGTTGTTGTGCTGAGGTCGAAGGGGTTGCTGCCTGTGTTCTCCTTTAGGATTTTGATGGACTCCTGTTTCACATCTAGGTCTTTCAACCATTTGGAGTCTATTTTTGTGTGTGGTGTAAGGAAATGGTCCAGTTTCATTCTTCTGCATGTGGCTGTCCAATTTTCCCAACACCATTTGTTGAAGAGACTGTCTTTTTGCCATTGGACATTCTTTCCTGCTTTGTCAAAGATAAGTTGACCATAGAGTTGAGGGTCCATTTCTGGGCTCTCTATTCTGTTCCCTTGATCTATGTATCTGTTTTTGTGCCAGTACCATACTGTCTTGATGATGACAGCTTTGTAATAGAGCTGGAAGTCTGGAATTGTGATGCCGCCAGGTTTGCTTTTCTTTTCCAACATTCCTCTGGCAATTTGGGGTCTCTTCTGGTTCCATACAAATTTTAGGATTATTTGTTCCATTTCTTTGAAAAAGGTGGATGGTATTTTGATGGGGATTGCATAGAATGTGTAGATTGCTCTAGGCAGCATTTGCATCTTCACAATATTTGTTCTTCCAATCCATGAGCATGGAATGTTTTTCCATTTCTTTGTGTCTTCTTCAATTTCTTTCATGAGTATTTTATAGTTTTCTGAGTACAGATTCTTTGCCTCTTTGGTTAGATTTATTCCTGGGTATCTTATGGTTTTGGGTGCAATTGTAAATGGGATCGACTCCTTAATTTCTCTCTCTTCTGTCTTGTTGTTGGTGTATAGGAATGCCACTGATTTCTGTGCATTGATTTTATATCCTGCCACTTTACTGAATGCCTGTATGAGTTCTAGCAGTTTTGGAGTGGAGTGTTTTGGGTTTTCCACAGGAAGTATCATCTGCAAAGAGTGAGAGTTTGACTTCCTCTTTGCCGATTTGGATGCCTTTGATTTCTTTTTGGTGTCTGATTACTGTGGCTAGGACTTCTAATACTATGTTGAATAGCAGTGGTGAGAGTGGACATCCCTGCTGCATTCCTGGCCTTTAGGGGGAAAGCTCTCAGTTTTTCCCCATTGAGAATGATATTCACTGTGGGTTTTTCATAGATAGCTTTTATGATATTGAGGTACATATCCTCTATCTCTATACTCTGAAGAGTTTTGATCAAGAAAAGATGCTGTACTTCGTCAAATGCTTTTTCTGCATCTATTGAGAGGATCATATGGTTATTGTTCTTTCTTTTGTTAATGTATTATATCACATTGATTCATTTGTGGATATTGAACCAACCTTGCAGGCCCAGGGATAAATCCCACTTGGTCGTGGTGAATAATCCTGTTAATATAGTGTTGTATCCTATTGGCTAGTATTTTGGTGAGAATTTTTTCATCCATGTTCATCAAGGATATTGGTCTGTAATTCTCCTTTTTGATGGGGTCTTTGTCTGGTTTGGGGATCAAGGTAATGGTGGCCTCATAAAACGAGTTTGGAAGTTTTCCTTCCATTTCTATTTTTTGGAACAGTTTCAGGAGAATAGGTATTAATTCTTCTTGAAATGTTTGGTAGAATTCCCCTGGGAGGCCATCTGGCCCTGGGCTTTTGTTTCTTGGGAGATTTTTGATGACTGCTTCCATTTCCTTAGTGGTTATAGGTCTGTTCAGGTTTTCTATTCCGGATTCAGTTTTGGTAGTTGATACAGCTCTAGGAATGCATCCATTTCTTCCAGATTATCTAATTCGCTGGCATACAGTTGCTCATAATATGTTCTTATAATTGTTTGTATTTCTTTGGTGTTGGTTGTGATCTCTCCTCTTTCATTCATGATTTTGTTGATTTGGGTCATCTCTCTTTTCTTTTTGATCAGTCTGGCCAGGGGTTTATCAATCTTGTTAATTCTTTCAAAGAACCAGCTCCTAGTTTCGTTGATCTGTTCCACTGTTTTTTGGTTTCTATTTCATTGATTTCTGCTCTGATCTTTATTATTTCTCTTCTCCTGCTGGGTTTAGGCTTTATTTGCTGTTCTCTCTCCAGCTCCTTCAGGTGTAGGGTTAGGTTGTGTATTTGAGACCTTTCTTATTTCTTGAGAAAGGCTTGTATTGCTATATGCTTTCCTCTTAGGACTGCCTTTGCTGCATCCCAAAGATTTTGAACAGTTGTGTTTTCATTTTCATTTGTTTCCATGAATTTTTTTAATTCTTCTTTAATTTCCTGGTTGACCCATTCATTCTTTAGTACGATGCTCTTTAGCCTCCATGTATTTGAGTTCTTTCCGACTTCCCTCTTGTGATTGAGTTCTAGTTTCAAAGCACTGTGGTCTGAAAATATGCAGGGAATAATCCCAATCTTTTGGTACCAGTTGAGACCTGATTTGTGACCTAGAATGTGATCTATTCTGGAGAATGTTCCATGGGCACTAGAGAAGAATGTGTGTTCCGTTGCATTGGGATGGAATGTTCTGAATATGTCTGTGAAGTCCATTTGTTCCAGTGTGTCATTTAAAGTCTTTATTTCCTTGTTGATCTTTTGCTTAGATGATCTGTCCATTTCAGTCAGGGGGGTGTTAAAGCCCCCCACTATTATTGTGTTGTTGTCAATGTGTTTCTTTGCTTTTGTTATTAATTGCCTTATATAATTGGCTGCTCCCATTTCGGGGCATAGATATTTACAATTGTTAGATCTTCTTGTTGGATAGACCCTTTAAGTAGGATATCGTGTCCTTCCTCATCTCTTATTACAGTCTTTGCTTTAAAATCTAATTTGTCTGATATAAGGATTGCCACCGCAGGTTTCTTTTGGTGTCCATTAGCATGGTAACTGGTTTTCCACCCCCTCACTTTCAATCTGACGGTGACTTTGGGTCTAAAATGAGTCTCTTGCAGACAGCATATGGATGGGTCTTGTTTTTTAATCCAATCTGATAGCCTGTGTCTTTTGATTGGGGCATTGAGCCCATTTACATTCAGGGTAACTATTGAAAGGTATGAATTTAGTGCCATTGTATTGCCTGTAAGGTGACTGTGACTGTATATTGTCTGTGTTCCTTTATGATCTATCCTGCTTTTAGGCTCTCTCTTTGCTTAGAGGACCCTTTTCAATAGTTCTTGTAGGGCTGGTTTCGTGTTTGCAATTTCCTTTAGTTTTTGTTTGTCCTGGAAGCTTTTTATCTCTCCATCTATTTTCAATGACAGCCTAGCTGGATGTAGTATTCTTGGCTGCATATTTTTCTCATTTAGTGCTCTCAATATATCATGCCCATTTTTTCTGGCCCGCCAGGTCTCTGTGGCTAGGTCTGTTGCCAGTCTAATGTTTCTACCATTGTAGGTGACAGATCTCCTGAGCTGCTTTCAGGGTTTTCTCTTTGTTTCTGAGACTCGTAAGTCTTACTGTTAGATGTTGGGATGTTAACTTATTTTTATTGATTTTGAGAGGGGTTCTCTGTGCCTCCTGGATTTTGACGCTTTTTCCTTCCCCAAATTAGGGAAGTTCTCTGCTATAATTTGCTCCAGTATACCTTCTGCCCCTCTCTCTCTTTAATTTTCTTCTGGGATCCCAATTATTCTAATGTTTCATCTTATGGTATCACTTATCTCTCAAATTCTCCCTCGTGATCCAGTAGTTGTTTCTCTCTCTTTCTCTCAGCTTCTTTATTTTCCATCATTTGGTCTTCTATATAACTGATTCTCTCTTCTGCCTCATTTATCCGAGCAGTTAGTGCCTCCATTTTTTATTGCACCTCATTAATAGCCTTTTTGATTTTGACTTGATTAGATTTTAGTTATTTTATTTCTCCAGAGAGGGTTTCTCTAATAACTTCCATGCTTTTTTCAAGCCCAGCTAGTATCTTTAAAATCATCATTCTGAACTCTCGTTCTGACATCTTACTAATGTCTGTATTGATTAGGTCCCTGGCAGTCGGTACTGCCTCTTGTTCTTTATGTTGAGGTGATTTTTTTCCATCTTGTCATTTTGTCCAGAGGAGAATAGATTAATGAGA
>NW_027400652.1:0-5159 GCF_003265705.2 Callorhinus ursinus
AGAGGGGTCCTCTCTACCTCTTGAACATGAATGTCTGTTTCTTTCCCTGGATCTGGGTAGTTCTCAGCTCTGATTTGCTCAATTATACCTTCTGGACCTTTCTCTTTTTTCTCCCTCAGGTACTCCAATAATTCTGATATTATTATTTCATTTTATGGCATTGCTGTTTTCTTGAAGTCTCCCCTCATGGTCCATTAGTTGTTTTTCTCTCTTTTTCTCAGCTTCCTTCCTTTCCATCAACTTGTCTTCTATGTCACTTACTCTCTCTTCTGCCTCATTTACCCTAACTGTTAGAGCATCCAATTTAGACTGTATCTCAGTTACAGCATTTTAAATTGAAGTCCATTTAGATCTCATCTCTGCTGTAAGAGATTCTCTAGTGTCTTTTATGCTTTCTTCAAACCCAGTTAGTAACTTTATAACTATCATCCTGAATTTCATCATCAATGTTTTACTTATATCCATATCGATTAGATCTGTGGCAGAGGACATTACCTCTACTTCTTTCTTTTGTTGTGAATTCCTCCTTCTGTCATTTTGCCCAGAAAAGAATGGATGAATGATTGAGCACTATCAAAAACATCAAACTTTGTGATGAGCACTGGGTGTGATACACAACTAATGAATCATTGAACACTACATCAAAAACTAATGTTGTACTGTATTTTGGCTAACTGAACACAATAAAAATAATCTCAAGCAGGACCCAAGCAAAATATACACTAGACAAATCCTAAGACAAATCCCAGACACAAGAAGAGAAAAAGAAAAGAAAGAGAAGAAAAAGAGGGAGAGATAAAAAAAAAAAAAGCACGGGGGAGAGAGAATATAATCTCACAGGGTGAAATAGGGGATCTACTTCGTCCTGAGTGTATTTTGGACTGTGTTAGAAGATAGTAAATCCCAGAATTGTAAAGAAAGGAAAACTTTAGGGGTGCCTGGGTGGCTCAGTCGGTTAAGTGGCTGCCTTCGGCTCAGGTCATGATCCTGGGGTCCTGGGATCAAGCCCCACATCGGGCTCCCTGCTCAGCAGAAAGCCTGCTTCTCCCTCTCTGCCTGCCTCTCTGCTTACTTGTGCTCTCTATCTCTCTGTCAAATAAATAAAATGAAATAAAATAAAATAAAAAAAAGGAAAACTTTATAGAAACATATATATATATATGTATACACACACACACACACACACACACACACACACACACACACGCCCAAATAAAATTGAATAGAGTGAAAGGAAGCCAAAAATGAAGAATATATCTATAAAATGTAAAAGTAAAAAAGGAAAGTAAAAAAAGGACTTAAAAGTAAAGAGATGATAAAAGAAGAAACTAGTTGTAAAGGGAAAAAAGAAAAAAGGAAATGGAAAATTTTAAATTGAAAGATAAATGAATCATGAGATAAAAACCTCGAATTCTATATACTATTGTCCCCTAAAGCTGGATTTTTACAGTCCTGTGTGTTCCATAAACTTGCTGTTCACATTTTCTTCCAGTTGGTCTTTTGGGGAGGGGTCTGCTGTGCTGATTCTCAGGTGTCTTTCCCTGGGCAGAGTTGTACCACCCCTTGCCAGGGTGCTGAGCTCAGTGTAAGCTGTTTTAGTGTGGCTTTTGTTCCCTGAACACTTTCTGGGCCTCTTTAGAGGATCAAAATAAAAATGGCTATGCCCCAATCTCCAGCCCCAGAGCCCAAAGACTGTGGTCCCCTCTCTTCAGTAAACCCTCAGGGATAAGCCACCTTCATTTTTGTGCATGCCAAACTCTGCAAACTCCTGCAGTGCATGCCCACATGATCCTCTCCTAGGGAAGGCAGAGGATTGCCTGTTACTGTCTGTTACAGGGCCCACTGTGAGAGCTGTCCCCCGGTCATGTGTGCACCTGCCTCACCCCTTCCTGGTGAAGGCAGAGGGTCCCCACATTCCTGTTCTTTGCAGGCTACATACTGGGAGAGTGGTCACCAGATCCAGTTGTGGTTCATAGTTTATGGCCAACTGAGAGCACCCTCCTAGGATTTCTGTCCATAACCAGGTTCCCCGCACCAGTGCTTGGGAACTCTACTGGCTCAGGTACCCCTGTTCTTTCTGTGATTCTTGGGATCCTGAGACGACACTGTCCTACCTAGAATTCTGCCCCATTTCACCACCTGAGCATCTGGGAGACAGGGATGTCTCTCACTGAAGCAGATTTCTAAGTGTTCCAAATTTGCCTTCCTGTGCTATATCACTTTCTGGCAGTCGGCTTATTGAGGATCCCTGCCCCCGCCATCTGTCTTCTGATACATCCCCTCTGAATCACTTCTCCACATATCTTACCTTGCAAAAAGTGGTTGCTTTTCTACTTCTAAAGTCCCAGATACTCTTTTCTTACATCTTAGGTTGAATTCATGGGTGTTCAGAATGATTAGATAGTTATCTGGCTAAATTCAAGAGACCAGGTGAAACGAGGTCCCCTACTCTTCTGCCAGCTTGCCTCTTCATCAATGTCATTATATATATATGGAATGTATTCAGCATAAAAATGAATGAAGTTTTGGCCTTTGGGACAGCATGGATGGCCCTGGAGGGCATTATACTCAGTGAAATAAGTCAGACAGAGGAAGATAAATACCAAATGATCCCACTTATATGTGGAATCTTAAAAACAAGAAAAAAAACAAACCAAGCATGTGGATATTCAGAACATATTGGTAGAAGCCTGAGCTAGGGGGTGGGGAGTGGGTGAAATGTGTGAAAGTGTCAAAAGGTAAAAATTTCCAGTTATAAAACCAATAAGCCATGGGGATGTCATGTTCAGCATGGTGAGTCTAGCTAACAAAACTGTATTGTAGATTTGAAAATAGCTAGGAGAGGGGATCTTGACAATTGTCATCATGAAAGAAAGTTTGTAACTGTGTATTGTGATGGATGTTAACTGAACTTGTTTTGATCACTTTGCAGTACATACAAATATCAAATCTTTCCATTGTACACCTGAAATTAGTGCAATGTTATGTCAGTTATATGTTAACAACATCAACAAAAACAAAATAATGACAAGGGACTGTTCATCCATAACATTGGCTCAGGGTTGAGTCCCAAGTATCTTGCGCCCACGTGAGTGTCATAGGCATTCTTAGCCCTTAGCATCTCTATCCATAGGCTGAGGCTTAAAGGGGATGATGATAAAGTCTATATCATCCACAAGAGCAGTTAAGGAGTAAAATAGAATGACAACAGGGCCAAGTGAAAACTGTGATTTCGTATTTTCCTCTATGATGAAATTATATAAATGAAATGAAATTAAATAAAATTAAATAAACTATATAAATGGCCTTAGATGCCAAGTGTAGTTTTATCCATCCATATTACCCATCCATAATACAAGTGTGTTTATTCCTTCAGGAAGCCTAGGGAAATTTTACTTGGCATTATATATATCATTTGAAAAGAAATAATATTTATGAAATCAAGGTGGTCCTGTAAATGATATGGAGGTTTTCAAATATTTCTGTTCCAAAGTTGGGAAGAACTGTGGGAACGTATGAACATGGATAAGGGGAAAAACTGTATGTATATCAGACAGAGCAGAAAGCTTAGAAAATGGAGTTTTCTGAAATTGTAAAAAGAAGTTGAATTCTAAGAAATGGAAATTTTTGGAAATACATAGGGTCAAACTCTATTTTATGATGAACAAAAATTGTGACTTTGAGCCCTGCAATTAGGGCACTTCTTCACCACCAGGAGGACACTCGTCCCTTTTACAGCAGCCATCCTGAAGAATCTCATTAGAGCCTCCTTTATGTCTCTGTTCCTCAGGCTGTAGATGAAGGGGTTCAGCATGGGTGAGACCACTGTGTACATCACTGAGGCCACTGCACCTGCGTGGGAGCTCTGGGTAACAGCAGAGCTAAGGTACACTCCCAGGACAGTAAAATAAAATAAGGAGACAACTGAGAGGTGAGATGCACAGGTAGAAAATGCTTTATACTTGCCCTGAATTGATGAGATTCTATGTATGGAGGAAATAATCTTAGAGTATGAGTAGAAGATCCCAGCGAGGGGACCACCAGCCAGCAGCACAGCTGAAACATACATCACCAAGTTATTAAGAAAGGTGTCAGAACAGGCAAGTTGGATCATCTGATGGAGTTCACAGAAAAAGTGGGGGATTTCCACCTCTGTACAGAAGGACAGCTGCAACACCATCGAGGTTTGTAACACAGAATGCAAGACACTCATGATCCAGGACACCAGAACCAGCAGTCCACAGAGGCGGGGGTTCATGATGACCGTGTAGTGCAGGGGGTGGCAGATGGCCACAAAGCGGTCATAGGCCATCATAGCCAGGAGAAAGTTGTCCCAGCCTGCAAAGAGTGTGGAAAAACAGATCTGGCTGATGCATCCTGTATAGGTTATAACTTTGCTCTGTGTTTGTATATTCACCAACATCTTGGGGATGGTGGTGGAGGTGAAGCAGATGTCTACAAAGGACAGGTTGGCAAGGAAGAAGTACATGGGGGTGTGGAGGTGGGAGTCTGAGCTGACGGCCAGGATGATGAGCAGGTTCCCAAACACAGTGATCAGGTATATGGAGTGGAAAAGCCCAAATATGAGGGGCTGCAGTTCTGGTTCATTTGATAATCCCAGAAGAAGAAATCCTAAAATGTGGGTATCATTGCCTGGTCCCATGTGGTTGTTGTAATAACTATAAATTAAGGGAAAAAATGATTATTTTTTAACACAAATGGGCACGATTATTATGGCAGAAATGTTATAATTAAAATGACATGTGGAGGGGGGAAGGAGGCATCAAAGAAATTGGATAGGCTGTATTCTTTCCTGGGAGTTCGGGAAGACCTAAACAGAAGGTGAAATTTGCAGAGAGCCCTCAGAGAAGACTCCACAGAAGACACAAGATCATTTGGTGACTTCTGTGCCCTGTTGGAGAAAGAGTCAGTGCAAAGGCCCCGAGAAGGTACTCTCGTTCAGATATCCGGTACTCAAATGGAGCTAGTGTGGTCAGGAGACCAACCAGAGAGGGTGATGAGAGGTGGTGTCAGGGAAGCTTGAGGAACGAGGTGGCCTCCCCACGGCAGATGAGACCTTGATACACGAGGAGTCCTTCATTCACATGATACTCCTTGCACATCAATAAAAACGGATTCCTTGGGCGCCTGGGTGGCTC
>NW_027400653.1:0-2745 GCF_003265705.2 Callorhinus ursinus
GAAGTGCCAAATGGCGCATTTTGCTTTGTGGTGTCCGGCTGAGTCCTCTGGTATTGCTCCGGTGGCCCCAATCCCTGGGGCCTGGAGCCAGGGACGTAGGGAGAGAGCTCCCCGAAGCCAAGGGAGGGTTAGGGTTAGGGCCCAGGTGCACGGCACTCCTGGTGTGCGGGAACTGTGGCGAGCTTGGGATGGGATGTATGTCTTGAGGTTGGGGGTCAGGTTGAGTGTCAGGCTCCGGGTTCGCCGCGAAGGGACGCAGAAAGGGTAGTTTTGCTGGAATGGGCATTCAGAGTTCTGCTCTGAATGCTTTCCAGAGTCCCAGTGGCGGGGTTTGCTTCTGGCTTGCAGCCTGAGTCCCTTGATAGTGCTCCGGCCTCCCGAATCCTTGGGTTTTGGGGCCAGGCTCTGGGGAGAGACCACTCAGAAGCCAACCTAGGGTTTGTCTTTGGCCTTAGGGCCAAGACACGCCTGAGGTGCCAGCGCTGTGATGAGCTTCCCGAGGTGTGAGTTGAGGCCGTGGGTTGGGGGAGCGTCAGGCTCAGGGATTGCGGACTGGGCACATTGAACTTGGGGTTCGTTGGGATGGACCGGCACAGTTCTCCTGCTCCGAATGCTTAACGGTGTTCCCAATGGCACGTTTTCCTTTTTAGTGGCAGGCAGAATCTTCTGGTCCTGGTCAGGTGTCCCAAAGCCTTGGGGCTTTGGAGCCAGGCTGTAGGGGCAGAGCGCTCAGAAGCCACCCTAGGGTTAGGCTTAGGGCTTAGGGTCATGAGAAGCCTGATGTGCCGGGGCTGTGATGAGACTCCTGGGGTCAGAGTGGAAGCCATGCGTCAGGGCGGAATGTCAGGCTCAGGGATTGCAGCCTGGGCATATTGAACTTGGGCTTCGTTGGGACGGGTGGGCACAGTTCTCCTGCTCGGAATGCTTCTCGGAGTTCCCAACGGCAAGTTTTCCTTTTCAGTGGCGGGCTGAGTCCTCTGGCAATGGTTAGGTGTCCCAGATCCCTGGGGCTTTGGAGCCAGGCTCTGGGGACAGAGCGCTCAGAATCCAACCTAGGGTGAGGCGTACGGCTTCGGGGCATGACAGGCGCTTCCCTGGTCTGAGTTGAGGCCGTGGGTCAGGTTGAGTGTCCGGCTCAGGTTGGCCGCCAGAGGGCGCCATATTTGCGCGTTGCCTGGGATGGTCATTCCGAGTTCTCGAGTTCTGAACGCTCTCCGGAGTTCCAAGTCGTGCCTTTGAATTCTTTTTGGCACCTGAGTCCCCTGGTTTGGCTTAGCTATTGCCATCCCTGGGGCTTTGAAGCCAGGCTTCCTGGGACAGAAGCTCAGAAGATAACCTAGGGATAGGCTTACGGCCTAGGGTCGTTTCAGCCCTGATCTGCCCACGCCGGGGCAAGCTCTGGGGCGCAGGGGATCTGAGTTAGGGCGTGGGTGAGGGGGGAGAGTCAGGTCAGTGTTTGCAGGCAGGGGGCCGTTGAAAGTGGCATTTCGCTGCGATGCGCACGCAGCGTTCTACTGGGAAACCTTTGCCGCAGGTTCCCAATGGGGCAGTTTCCTTCTGGGAGACGGGGTGAATCCTCCGGTACTGCTAAGGTGCCCCCTATCCCTGTGGCTTTAGAGCCAGGCCTCTGGGCCAGAGACCTCGGAAGCCAGCGAGGGATAGTGTTAGGGCCTACGAGGCACCGAATACCTGATGTGTAAGCACTGTGGGCTGCTTACCGGGGCTTTGTCTTGAGGGTGTGGGTTAGGTTGAGTGTCAGGCTCAGGGTGTGTCGTCAGGGGGCGAAGAAAGTGTAGTTGTGCTGAGATGGGCATTCCGAGTTCTCCTCCTCCGAATGCTTTCCGGAGTTGCCAGGGGTGGGGTTTCCATCCGGGTGGCAGCCTGGGTCCCTTGATACTGCTCGCGTGTGCCGAATGCTTCGTGCTTTGGACCCAGGCCCTGGAGACAGACCGCTCAGAAGCCAAGCTAGGGTGAGTCTTAGGGCCGAGGGACATGAGAGGCCTGATGTGCCGGCGCTGCGCTGAGCTTCCCGGGGTCTGATTTGAGGCTGTGGGTAGGGTGCTGTGTCAGGCTCAGGGATTGTGGCGTGGGCACGTTGAACTTGGGCTTCGTTGGGGTGGACCAGCACAGATCTCCCGTTCTGAATGCTTCCCGGAGTTCCCAATGGCACGTTTTCGGTTTCAGTGGCAGGCTGAGTCCTCTGGGAAAAGTCAGGTGTCCCAAATGCCTAGGGCTTTGGAGTCACGCCCCTGGGGACAGACCCCCAGAGGCCTCTAGGGTGACGGTTAGGGCCTCGGGGCACGGCAGGGCTGACGTGTAAGCACTGGAACCTGCGCTGGGTGGTTTGTCTTGAGGGCGTGGGGCAGGGTGCGTCCGGCTCAGGGTGGGCCGCCAGAGGGCGCCAAATGGGTGCGTTGGTTGGGATGGGCATTCAGAGTTGTCCTGTTCTGAACCCTCACTGGAGTTGCAAGTAGGGTGTTTGAATTGTTTTTGGCAAGGTGGGTCCTCTGGTGTTGCTCATTTATTGCCATCCCTGGGGCTTTGGAGCCAGTCTTCCTGATCCAGGAACTCAGAAGCCAACCTAGGGATAGACCTAGTGCCTAGGGTCATTGGAGCACTGATCTGGCCACGTTGGGGCCAGCTTGAGGGGGCTGGGGATCTGAGTGGGGGGCGTGGGTCAGGGTGAATGTCAGTCTCAGGGTTTGTGGGCACGGGGCCGTTGAATGTGGCATTTCGCTGGGATGT
>NW_027400653.1:2845-5158 GCF_003265705.2 Callorhinus ursinus
ACGCTTTGCCCCCATTTCCCAATGGTGTGGTTTCCTTCTGGGAGACAGGCTGAATCCGCCGGTATTGTTCAGGTGCCCCCAATCCCTGTGGCTTTAGAGCCAGGCCTCTGGGGCCAGAGCCCTGAGAAGCAGAGAGGGATAGGGTGAGGACCTGGGGCATGGCAGGCCCAACGTGGCAGCACTAGGCCCTGCTTCCCTGGGAGTTTGTCTTGAGGGCGTGGGTCAGGTTGAGCGCCAGGCTCAGGGTTTGCCGCTAGAGGGCGCCAAATTTGTGGATTCCTTGGGATGGGCATTCAGAGTTCTCCTGCTCTGAATGCTTTCCCGAGGAGCAAATGGCGCATTTCCCTTCTCGGTGGCA
This sequence comes from Callorhinus ursinus, assembly GCF_003265705.2. NCBI lineage: Eukaryota > Metazoa > Chordata > Mammalia > Carnivora > Otariidae > Callorhinus > Callorhinus ursinus. The sequence goes on from NW_027400653.1 coordinate 3,204, forward strand.
GCCTGAGTCACTCGCTGTTGCTCGGGTGTCCCGAATCTGTGGGGCTATGGAGCCAGGCTCTGAGGACTGACCCCTCACAAGCCAACCGAGTGTGCGGGTTAGCACGTAGGGGCACGGGAGACCTGACATGCCAGCACTGCGTCGACGTTCCCGGGGGTGAGGGTTGAAGGCGTGGGTCCGCGTGAGTGTCTTGCTCTTCTTTTCGGCCGCGGGACCGCTGAAAGGGTGGGTGCGCTGGGATGGGCATGCAGCGTTCTCCTGCCGTGAATCCTTTCCCGAGTTCCAAACGGTGGGGTTTCTCACGGGGTGGCAAGCTCAGTCCTCTGGTATTGCTCAGGTGTCCCTTGCCTTTGGGGCTCTGGGGCGAGACCTCCGGGAACAAAGCACTCCGGAGCCAATCTGGGCTTGGGGTTAGGGCCAAGGCGCACGGCATGGAAGGTTCTCCTCCCAGTGCTGTCGGAAGTGCCAAATGGCGCATTTTGCTTTGTGGTGTCCGGCTGAGTCCTCTGGTATTGCTCCGGTGGCCCCAATCCCTGGGGCCTGGAGCCAGGGACGTAGGGAGAGAGCTCCCCGAAGCCAAGGGAGGGTTAGGGTTAGGGCCCAGGTGCACGGCACTCCTGGTGTGCGGGAACTGTGGCGAGCTTGGGATGGGATGTATGTCTTGAGGTTGGGGGTCAGGTTGAGTGTCAGGCTCCGGGTTCGCCGCGAAGGGACGCAGAAAGGGTAGTTTTGCTGGAATGGGCATTCAGAGTTCTGCTCTGAATGCTTTCCAGAGTCCCAGTGGCGGGGTTTGCTTCTGGCTTGCAGCCTGAGTCCCTTGATAGTGCTCCGGCCTCCCGAATCCTTGGGTTTTGGGGCCAGGCTCTGGGGAGAGACCACTCAGAAGCCAACCTAGGGTTTGTCTTTGGCCTTAGGGCCAAGACACGCCTGAGGTGCCAGCGCTGTGATGAGCTTCCCGAGGTGTGAGTTGAGGCCGTGGGTTGGGGGAGCGTCAGGCTCAGGGATTGCGGACTGGGCACATTGAACTTGGGGTTCGTTGGGATGGACCGGCACAGTTCTCCTGCTCCGAATGCTTAACGGTGTTCCCAATGGCACGTTTTCCTTTTTAGTGGCAGGCAGAATCTTCTGGTCCTGGTCAGGTGTCCCAAAGCCTTGGGGCTTTGGAGCCAGGCTGTAGGGGCAGAGCGCTCAGAAGCCACCCTAGGGTTAGGCTTAGGGCTTAGGGTCATGAGAAGCCTGATGTGCCGGGGCTGTGATGAGACTCCTGGGGTCAGAGTGGAAGCCATGCGTCAGGGCGGAATGTCAGGCTCAGGGATTGCAGCCTGGGCATATTGAACTTGGGCTTCGTTGGGACGGGTGGGCACAGTTCTCCTGCTCGGAATGCTTCTCGGAGTTCCCAACGGCAAGTTTTCCTTTTCAGTGGCGGGCTGAGTCCTCTGGCAATGGTTAGGTGTCCCAGATCCCTGGGGCTTTGGAGCCAGGCTCTGGGGACAGAGCGCTCAGAATCCAACCTAGGGTGAGGCGTACGGCTTCGGGGCATGACAGGCGCTTCCCTGGTCTGAGTTGAGGCCGTGGGTCAGGTTGAGTGTCCGGCTCAGGTTGGCCGCCAGAGGGCGCCATATTTGCGCGTTGCCTGGGATGGTCATTCCGAGTTCTCGAGTTCTGAACGCTCTCCGGAGTTCCAAGTCGTGCCTTTGAATTCTTTTTGGCACCTGAGTCCCCTGGTTTGGCTTAGCTATTGCCATCCCTGGGGCTTTGAAGCCAGGCTTCCTGGGACAGAAGCTCAGAAGATAACCTAGGGATAGGCTTACGGCCTAGGGTCGTTTCAGCCCTGATCTGCCCACGCCGGGGCAAGCTCTGGGGCGCAGGGGATCTGAGTTAGGGCGTGGGTGAGGGGGGAGAGTCAGGTCAGTGTTTGCAGGCAGGGGGCCGTTGAAAGTGGCATTTCGCTGCGA
>NW_027400654.1:0-5156 GCF_003265705.2 Callorhinus ursinus
CCTGCACCCCAGTGTTTATAGCAGCAATGTCCACAATAGCCAAAGTACGGAAAGAGCCCAGATGTCCATCAACAGATGAATGGATAAAGATGTGGTACATATATATTATGGAATACTACTCAGCCATCAAAAAATGAAATCTTGCCATTTGCAATGACATGGATGGAACTAGAGGGTATTGTGTAAGTGAACTAAGTCAATCAGAGAAAGACAATTATCATATGATCTCACTCATATGTGGAATTTAAGAAATGAAACAGAGGATCATAGGGGAAGAGAGGGAAAAATAAAACAAGATGAAATCAGAAATGGAGACAAACCATGAGAGACTCTTAATCATAGGAAACAAACTGAGGGTTGCTGGAGGGGAGGGGGTTGAAAAAAAAAAGAAATTTAAAATAGCCATAAAAACTTGTAATAACTAAAGAAGTGCTTGGAGAGAAATTTATAAGAAATGTTTATAAAAAAGGAAAAGCTGAAAATGAAGGAGTTAAGCATTCATTTCAAGAAGTTAAAAATGGAACAGTAAAATAAACCCAAGAAAGCAGAAGGAAGAAAAATAAAGAGTAGACATTAATAAAATAGAAAACAAACGCAATACAGAAACTCAATAGAGCCAAAATACTTGGTTCTCTAAAAAGAGTAATACAACTGACCAACCTCTGGTGAGATGACCAGTAACAAAGGAGGCAAAAAACCCCTGAGGAATGAAAAGAGGAACCTAATCACAAATGCTACAGAGATTAAAAAGATAATAATAGAATGGTATCATGAACAACTTTATGACAATAAATTTGAAAAATCAGATGAAATGGATAAATTCCTAAAAAATACACCTTACTATAACTGACACAAAGAAATAGAAAATTTTGAATATTCCTAAAAATAAGAAAATCAAGTTGAAAATCTTCCCACAATGAAAATGTAGACCAACATGATTTTCCAGGTTAATTCTAGCAAACGCTCAAGGAATAAAAAAACTGCAATCTTGAGGCACCTGGGTGGCTCAGCCAGTTAAGTCTTGATTTCAGGGTCATGAGTTCAAGCCCCATGCTGGTGTGGAGCCTACTTTAAAAAAAAAAAATTACAATCTTAAACATTCTTTGGAGTATAGAAAAAGTGAGAACATTTTTCAACTCATCTTTTTAAAAAAAATTTTTTTTAAGATTTTATTTATTTATTTGAGAGAGAGAATGAGATAGAGAGAGAGCATGAGAGGGGAGAGGGTCCGAGGGAGAAGCAGACTCCCTGCTGAGCAGGGAGTCCGATGCGGGACTCGATCCCGGGACTCCAGGATCATGACCTGAGCCGAAGACAGTCATTTAACCAACTGAGCCACTCAGGCGCCCTTAACTCATCTTTTGAAGAGAGCATAATCATGTTACCAAAACGTGATAAGGACAGTACTAGAAGGAAAAACTACAGGTCTCTCTCAAGAGATATATAGAGAGTCCTTTAAAAAGCAGCAAACTGAATCCAGCAAGATCTAAATAAAAAGAATAGTCAAGGATAATACATATGACCAAACTGGGTTCATCTCAGGAATGCAAAATTGGTTTAACATTAGAAAATCAATAAATCATTTAATTTCAAATGAAAGTTTGGTTTAATATTAGGGTATTAATTAAGTACATTAGTTTAAATCAGTTTCATATTAGTAAATTCTTTTTTTTTAAGAGTTTATTTATTTGAGAGAGAGAGAATGAGAGATAGAGAGCACGAGAGGGAAGAGGGTCAGAGGGAGAAGCAGACTCCCTGCTGAGCAGGGAGCCTGATGCGGGACTCGATCCCGGGACTCCAGGATCATGACCCGAGCCAAAGGCAGTCGCTTAACCAACTGAGTCACCCAGGCGCCCATATTAGTAAATTCTTGAAAGAATGACCAGTTCTTAGGAATCAGTGAAATGCAAATTAAATTCATCATGAGATACCATTACACATCCAACAAATTAGTGAAGATTTGAAAGTCCGGTAGTATATATTGGCCAGGATATGGGATGTTGGGAAGTCATACTGCAATAAGAGTATGACTAGGAACCAAAACTTGGGAAAATATTCTGCAATGCCAAATAAAGTAGAACAGGGGCTCACCTTCATATCCAATGACCGAGCAATCCTATGCCCAGGCATAGGATTCTCCTTCAAGAGATTCTTGCACAATATATTAGGAGATACTTACAAGAACGTTGTACATAGCAGCAGGTTTTGGTAATAGCAGAAAACTGGGAACAACCCAAACGTCCGCAAAAGGTAATTTGGATGAAAAGATGACGACGAACTATACAAAGGAATACACTGCAGGCCTGTAAGCGAGTGCACATCAGCTCCAGACCTTGACGGGGCTGAATCTCAAACACAGTACCGAGCAAAAGAAACAAACCCCAGATTTCCTTGTATGCACTCTGCACGTTTTCATACAATATGATACCATTTGTATAAAGTTCAGAAGAAGGCGGCTAAATTAAATGAGATGCATACACAGATGGCAAAACTCTAGAGTAAAGCAAAGGAGTTCTCGCAAAGTTAGGATAGCTGTTAGCTCTGTGGTAAAGGGAGAGAGAGGGATGTGGTGTGTGGGGGCACAGAGGAACTCAAGGTACTGTCAGCATTCTTCCATAACCTAAGGCAATTGGATGGGTATCTCCTTTATTCATCCTTACACAACAGATGCATGTTTTATACCATTTTATATAGTGTGGTATATTTCACAATATTTTTAAAATGTGATTAGGAAAAAAAATGACAACATTAAAGTACAAGAGGAATAATTTACCATGAAGATATCACAATTCTGAATTTATATGCGTCTATCACAGCCTCAAAATATATGAAGGAAAAATTAACACAATTGCCAAATCCACCATCACAGTGAAAATTTTAATACACCTCTTTCAATTATTGGCCATGTGGACAAAATAAAATTAGTAGAAAACTTGACCAATACAATTAGTCTTGAACTGAATAGAGAAAACACATGCTTTCAAGCACACGCAGACAATTTTTTAAAGTTCACCAGAGAAAGTCGATAATCACCAATGAATCACTGACATAACAGCGAAAAATGAGAAATCAATAGCAATTACATAAAAACAACGTAAATAAAACACAACTGTTTAGCAATATAATAAGCATAAATCTAAAAGAAGTTCCCAAGCAAAGTGCAAGTAACAATGAAAATGGAAACACTGCCTATCAAAACTTGAGGGACGCACCCCACAGGGAGTGAAATGGACAGCTTTCTCCATACATGATTAGGAAAGGAGAAAGTGAGTGAAGCGTCCCGCAATTTCTATTTCGGACAAAGGGACAATCTATTATACAAAGGGTTCTTATGAGTTTAGAAGAAAAAGAGCAACAATCCATTAGGAAAATGAGCAAAGATTTTGGATGATTGAAAAAAGAGTAAAGGTTGAAAGAGAAATGGCTCTTAAATAGGAGTAAGATTATTTACCTTTTCCTAAGATAAATGCAAGTTAAAATCATACTAAGAAGTCACTGTTTATCTGATGCCTATTCAATGACTGGCCAAAATCCACAAAATACTCTGGGCTGGCAGAGCTGTAGGGGAACTGGCATTCCTCTACACTGCTGAAGGGAGAGTAATTTACCTAAGAGGGTAACTTGGCAGTATGTATCAAAATCACACAAGTCTACTTCCAGGAATATAACCTACATCTACTCTGGAGGTACAAGGTTATACATTGCAGCACTTTTGTGTTAATAAGAGTTAAAACAACCAAGGGCGCCTGGGTGGCTCAGTCATTAAGCGTCTACCTTCAGGTCAGGTCATGATCCCAGGGTTCTGGGATCGAGCCCTGCATCGGGCTCCCTGCTCAGTGGGAAGCCTGCTTCTCCCTCTCCCACTCCCCCTGCTTGTGTTCCCTCTCTCGCTGTGTCTCTCTGTGTCAAATAAATAAATAAAATCTTTAAAAAAACCCCACAAAGAAACAAAGAGGAAGGAAGGGAGGGAGGGAGGAAAAGGAAGCTATTTATATATATATTTGGAAAGAGCTCAAAGATAAATGTTTGTACAAACACTGAAAAAAATCTCTGAGTCAGGGCACCTGGCTGGCTGTCAGTAGAGCATGCGACTCTTGATCATGGGGTCGTAAATTTGAGCCCCAGGTTGGGGGTAGTTTACTTAAAAATAAAATCTCTGAGGAGCACCTGAGTGGCTCAGTTGGTTGAGCGCCCAATTCCTGATTTCAGCCCAGGTCATGATCTCAGGGGTGGATCATGAGATCGCACCTCATGTCAGCTCTGCGCTGGTTGAGGAACCTGCTTAAGATTCTCTCTCCCAGAAGCGCCTGGGTGGCTCAGTTGGTTAAGCAGCTCAGGTCTGATCCCAGGGTTCTGGGATCCAGCTCCGCATTGGGCTCCTTGCTCAGTGGGGAACCTGATTCTCCCTCTCCCTCTGCCTGCTGTTTCCCCCGCTTGTGCCCTCTCTCTCTCACTATCTCTCTCTGTCAAATAAGTAAATAAAATCTTAAAAAAAGATTCTCTCTCCCTCTACTCCCCGACCTCCACCCTATGCATGTGCTCTCTCAAAAAAAAAAAAAAAAAAAAAAATCTGAGCATATAAGTATTTTTATATTTGAGCTATGAGAATGTAGTATCTATTCAAAAAAATTAAATATAGAATTTTTTAAGTGTGGCCACATGCAGAAGAATGAAACTGGACCATTTCCTCACACCATACACAAAAATAGATTCAAAATGGATGAAAGACCTAAATGTGAGACAGGAATCTATCAAAATCCTAGAGGAGAACACAGGCAGCAACCTCTTCGACCTTAGCTGCAGCAACTTCTTGCTAGACATGTCTCCAAAGGCAAGGGAAGCAAGGGCAAAAATGAACTATTGGGACTTCATCAAGATAAAAAGCTTTTGCACAGCAAAGGAAACAGTCAACAAAACCAAAAGACAACAGGCAGAATGGGAGAAGATATTTGCAAATGACATATCAGATAAAGGGCTAGTATCCAAAATCCATAAAGAACTTATCAAACTCAACACCTAAAGAACAAATAATCCAATCAATGGGCAGAAGACATACAAATAGCCAATAGACACATGAAAAAATGCTCAACATCACTCAGAATCAGTGAAATACAAATCAAAACCACAATGAGATACCACCTCACACCAGTCAGAAT
>NW_027400655.1:0-5156 GCF_003265705.2 Callorhinus ursinus
CCTGCACCCCAGTGTTTATAGCAGCAATGTCCACAATAGCCAAAGTACGGAAAGAGCCCAGATGTCCATCAACAGATGAATGGATAAAGATGTGGTACATATATATTATGGAATACTACTCAGCCATCAAAAAATGAAATCTTGCCATTTGCAATGACATGGATGGAACTAGAGGGTATTGTGTAAGTGAACTAAGTCAATCAGAGAAAGACAATTATCATATGATCTCACTCATATGTGGAATTTAAGAAATGAAACAGAGGATCATAGGGGAAGAGAGGGAAAAATAAAACAAGATGAAATCAGAAATGGAGACAAACCATGAGAGACTCTTAATCATAGGAAACAAACTGAGGGTTGCTGGAGGGGAGGGGGTTGAAAAAAAAAAGAAATTTAAAATAGCCATAAAAACTTGTAATAACTAAAGAAGTGCTTGGAGAGAAATTTATAAGAAATGTTTATAAAAAAGGAAAAGCTGAAAATGAAGGAGTTAAGCATTCATTTCAAGAAGTTAAAAATGGAACAGTAAAATAAACCCAAGAAAGCAGAAGGAAGAAAAATAAAGAGTAGACATTAATAAAATAGAAAACAAACGCAATACAGAAACTCAATAGAGCCAAAATACTTGGTTCTCTAAAAAGAGTAATACAACTGACCAACCTCTGGTGAGATGACCAGTAACAAAGGAGGCAAAAAACCCCTGAGGAATGAAAAGAGGAACCTAATCACAAATGCTACAGAGATTAAAAAGATAATAATAGAATGGTATCATGAACAACTTTATGACAATAAATTTGAAAAATCAGATGAAATGGATAAATTCCTAAAAAATACACCTTACTATAACTGACACAAAGAAATAGAAAATTTTGAATATTCCTAAAAATAAGAAAATCAAGTTGAAAATCTTCCCACAATGAAAATGTAGACCAACATGATTTTCCAGGTTAATTCTAGCAAACGCTCAAGGAATAAAAAAACTGCAATCTTGAGGCACCTGGGTGGCTCAGCCAGTTAAGTCTTGATTTCAGGGTCATGAGTTCAAGCCCCATGCTGGTGTGGAGCCTACTTTAAAAAAAAAAAATTACAATCTTAAACATTCTTTGGAGTATAGAAAAAGTGAGAACATTTTTCAACTCATCTTTTTAAAAAAAATTTTTTTTAAGATTTTATTTATTTATTTGAGAGAGAGAATGAGATAGAGAGAGAGCATGAGAGGGGAGAGGGTCCGAGGGAGAAGCAGACTCCCTGCTGAGCAGGGAGTCCGATGCGGGACTCGATCCCGGGACTCCAGGATCATGACCTGAGCCGAAGACAGTCATTTAACCAACTGAGCCACTCAGGCGCCCTTAACTCATCTTTTGAAGAGAGCATAATCATGTTACCAAAACGTGATAAGGACAGTACTAGAAGGAAAAACTACAGGTCTCTCTCAAGAGATATATAGAGAGTCCTTTAAAAAGCAGCAAACTGAATCCAGCAAGATCTAAATAAAAAGAATAGTCAAGGATAATACATATGACCAAACTGGGTTCATCTCAGGAATGCAAAATTGGTTTAACATTAGAAAATCAATAAATCATTTAATTTCAAATGAAAGTTTGGTTTAATATTAGGGTATTAATTAAGTACATTAGTTTAAATCAGTTTCATATTAGTAAATTCTTTTTTTTTAAGAGTTTATTTATTTGAGAGAGAGAGAATGAGAGATAGAGAGCACGAGAGGGAAGAGGGTCAGAGGGAGAAGCAGACTCCCTGCTGAGCAGGGAGCCTGATGCGGGACTCGATCCCGGGACTCCAGGATCATGACCCGAGCCAAAGGCAGTCGCTTAACCAACTGAGTCACCCAGGCGCCCATATTAGTAAATTCTTGAAAGAATGACCAGTTCTTAGGAATCAGTGAAATGCAAATTAAATTCATCATGAGATACCATTACACATCCAACAAATTAGTGAAGATTTGAAAGTCCGGTAGTATATATTGGCCAGGATATGGGATGTTGGGAAGTCATACTGCAATAAGAGTATGACTAGGAACCAAAACTTGGGAAAATATTCTGCAATGCCAAATAAAGTAGAACAGGGGCTCACCTTCATATCCAATGACCGAGCAATCCTATGCCCAGGCATAGGATTCTCCTTCAAGAGATTCTTGCACAATATATTAGGAGATACTTACAAGAACGTTGTACATAGCAGCAGGTTTTGGTAATAGCAGAAAACTGGGAACAACCCAAACGTCCGCAAAAGGTAATTTGGATGAAAAGATGACGACGAACTATACAAAGGAATACACTGCAGGCCTGTAAGCGAGTGCACATCAGCTCCAGACCTTGACGGGGCTGAATCTCAAACACAGTACCGAGCAAAAGAAACAAACCCCAGATTTCCTTGTATGCACTCTGCACGTTTTCATACAATATGATACCATTTGTATAAAGTTCAGAAGAAGGCGGCTAAATTAAATGAGATGCATACACAGATGGCAAAACTCTAGAGTAAAGCAAAGGAGTTCTCGCAAAGTTAGGATAGCTGTTAGCTCTGTGGTAAAGGGAGAGAGAGGGATGTGGTGTGTGGGGGCACAGAGGAACTCAAGGTACTGTCAGCATTCTTCCATAACCTAAGGCAATTGGATGGGTATCTCCTTTATTCATCCTTACACAACAGATGCATGTTTTATACCATTTTATATAGTGTGGTATATTTCACAATATTTTTAAAATGTGATTAGGAAAAAAAATGACAACATTAAAGTACAAGAGGAATAATTTACCATGAAGATATCACAATTCTGAATTTATATGCGTCTATCACAGCCTCAAAATATATGAAGGAAAAATTAACACAATTGCCAAATCCACCATCACAGTGAAAATTTTAATACACCTCTTTCAATTATTGGCCATGTGGACAAAATAAAATTAGTAGAAAACTTGACCAATACAATTAGTCTTGAACTGAATAGAGAAAACACATGCTTTCAAGCACACGCAGACAATTTTTTAAAGTTCACCAGAGAAAGTCGATAATCACCAATGAATCACTGACATAACAGCGAAAAATGAGAAATCAATAGCAATTACATAAAAACAACGTAAATAAAACACAACTGTTTAGCAATATAATAAGCATAAATCTAAAAGAAGTTCCCAAGCAAAGTGCAAGTAACAATGAAAATGGAAACACTGCCTATCAAAACTTGAGGGACGCACCCCACAGGGAGTGAAATGGACAGCTTTCTCCATACATGATTAGGAAAGGAGAAAGTGAGTGAAGCGTCCCGCAATTTCTATTTCGGACAAAGGGACAATCTATTATACAAAGGGTTCTTATGAGTTTAGAAGAAAAAGAGCAACAATCCATTAGGAAAATGAGCAAAGATTTTGGATGATTGAAAAAAGAGTAAAGGTTGAAAGAGAAATGGCTCTTAAATAGGAGTAAGATTATTTACCTTTTCCTAAGATAAATGCAAGTTAAAATCATACTAAGAAGTCACTGTTTATCTGATGCCTATTCAATGACTGGCCAAAATCCACAAAATACTCTGGGCTGGCAGAGCTGTAGGGGAACTGGCATTCCTCTACACTGCTGAAGGGAGAGTAATTTACCTAAGAGGGTAACTTGGCAGTATGTATCAAAATCACACAAGTCTACTTCCAGGAATATAACCTACATCTACTCTGGAGGTACAAGGTTATACATTGCAGCACTTTTGTGTTAATAAGAGTTAAAACAACCAAGGGCGCCTGGGTGGCTCAGTCATTAAGCGTCTACCTTCAGGTCAGGTCATGATCCCAGGGTTCTGGGATCGAGCCCTGCATCGGGCTCCCTGCTCAGTGGGAAGCCTGCTTCTCCCTCTCCCACTCCCCCTGCTTGTGTTCCCTCTCTCGCTGTGTCTCTCTGTGTCAAATAAATAAATAAAATCTTTAAAAAAACCCCACAAAGAAACAAAGAGGAAGGAAGGGAGGGAGGGAGGAAAAGGAAGCTATTTATATATATATTTGGAAAGAGCTCAAAGATAAATGTTTGTACAAACACTGAAAAAAATCTCTGAGTCAGGGCACCTGGCTGGCTGTCAGTAGAGCATGCGACTCTTGATCATGGGGTCGTAAATTTGAGCCCCAGGTTGGGGGTAGTTTACTTAAAAATAAAATCTCTGAGGAGCACCTGAGTGGCTCAGTTGGTTGAGCGCCCAATTCCTGATTTCAGCCCAGGTCATGATCTCAGGGGTGGATCATGAGATCGCACCTCATGTCAGCTCTGCGCTGGTTGAGGAACCTGCTTAAGATTCTCTCTCCCAGAAGCGCCTGGGTGGCTCAGTTGGTTAAGCAGCTCAGGTCTGATCCCAGGGTTCTGGGATCCAGCTCCGCATTGGGCTCCTTGCTCAGTGGGGAACCTGATTCTCCCTCTCCCTCTGCCTGCTGTTTCCCCCGCTTGTGCCCTCTCTCTCTCACTATCTCTCTCTGTCAAATAAGTAAATAAAATCTTAAAAAAAGATTCTCTCTCCCTCTACTCCCCGACCTCCACCCTATGCATGTGCTCTCTCAAAAAAAAAAAAAAAAAAAAAAATCTGAGCATATAAGTATTTTTATATTTGAGCTATGAGAATGTAGTATCTATTCAAAAAAATTAAATATAGAATTTTTTAAGTGTGGCCACATGCAGAAGAATGAAACTGGACCATTTCCTCACACCATACACAAAAATAGATTCAAAATGGATGAAAGACCTAAATGTGAGACAGGAATCTATCAAAATCCTAGAGGAGAACACAGGCAGCAACCTCTTCGACCTTAGCTGCAGCAACTTCTTGCTAGACATGTCTCCAAAGGCAAGGGAAGCAAGGGCAAAAATGAACTATTGGGACTTCATCAAGATAAAAAGCTTTTGCACAGCAAAGGAAACAGTCAACAAAACCAAAAGACAACAGGCAGAATGGGAGAAGATATTTGCAAATGACATATCAGATAAAGGGCTAGTATCCAAAATCCATAAAGAACTTATCAAACTCAACACCTAAAGAACAAATAATCCAATCAATGGGCAGAAGACATACAAATAGCCAATAGACACATGAAAAAATGCTCAACATCACTCAGAATCAGTGAAATACAAATCAAAACCACAATGAGATACCACCTCACACCAGTCAGAAT
>NW_027400656.1:0-5156 GCF_003265705.2 Callorhinus ursinus
TAAAATCTTTTATAATTTTCATTTTTACAGTCATCTTCCATCCCTTCATTGTATCAACCCTTATTTTGTACATATGTCTTTCTTTCTTTAAAATTTTAGGAGGCACTTTCTTCTAACAGACCAAAATACACCCAAAATCTAGTGTGTGGCACTGATCTATGCACTAGCCTGATCATATTTGATCATATTCTGTTTTTTTTGTTTTGTTTTGTTCTGTTTTTGTTTGTTTTTATCTTTTTCTTTTTTCTTTCTTTCCCTTTCTTTTCCCCTGGTTTCAGGTCTTTTCTGATTTGTTTAGAGTGTATTTGCTGGGGACATTGTTAACCTGTTAGCATTTTGTTCTCTCATTCATCTATTCTCCTCTGGACAAAATGACAAGACGAAAAAAATCACCTCAGCAAAAAGAACAAGAGGTAGTACCGTCTGCCAGGGACCTACTCAAAACGGACATTAATAAGATGTCAGAACTAGAGTTCCGAATGACGATTTTAAAGATACTAGCTGGGCTTGATAAAACCACGGAAGATATTAGAGAAACTCTCTCTGGAGAAATAAAAGAACTCAAATCTAATCAAGTCAAAATCAGAAAGGCTTTTAATGAGGTGCAATCAAACATGGGGGCACTAACTGGTAGGATAAATGACGCAGAAGAGAGAATCAGTGATATAGAAGACCAAAGGATGGAAAATAAAGAAGCTGAGAAAAAGAGAGATAAACAACTACTGGATCACGAGGGCAGAATTCGAGAGAGAAGCGATATGATAAGATGAAACAACATTAGAATAATTGGGATCCTAGAAGAAGAAGAAAGAGAGGGGCAGAAGGTATATTGGAGCAAATTATAGCAGAGAACTTCCCTAATGTGGGGAAGGAAACAGGCATCAAAATCCAGGAGGCACAGAGAACCCCTCTCAAAATCAATAAAAATAGGTCAACACCCCGACATCTAACAGTAAAACTTACGAGTCTCAGAGACAAAGAGAAAATCTTGAAAGCAGCTCGGGAGAAGAGATATGTAACCTATAATGGTAGAAACATTAGATTGGCAACAGACCTATCCACAGAGACCTGGCAGGCCAGAAAGGACTGGCAGGATATCTTCAGAGCACTAAACGAGAAAAATATGCAGCCAAGAATACTATATCCAGCTAGGCTGTCATTGAAAATAGAAGGAGAGATAAAAAGCTTCCAGGACAAACAAAAACGAAAGGAATTTGCAAACGTGAAACCAGCCCTCCAAGAAATATTGAAAAGGGTCCTTTAAACAAAGAGAGAGCTTAAAAGCAGCATAGACCAGAAAGGAACACAGACAATATACAGTAACAGTCACCTTACAGGCAATACAATGGCACTAAATTCATATCTTTCAGTAGTTACCCTGAATGTAAATGGGCTAAATGCCCCAATCAAAAGACACAGGCTATCAGATTGGATTAAAAAACAAGACCTATCAATATGCTGTCTGCGAGAGACTCATTTTAGACCCAAAGACACCCCACTTAAATAAAGACTTTAAATGACACAATGGACCTAATGGACTTCACAGACATATTCAGAACATTCCATCCCAAAGCAACAGAATACACATTCTTCTCTAGTGCCCATGGAACATTCTCCAGAATTGATCACATCCTAGGTCACAAATCAGGTCTCAACCACTACCAAAAGATTGGAATTATTGCCTGCATATTTTTAGACCACAGTGCTTTGAAACTAGAACTCAATCACAAGACGAAAGTTGGAAAGAATTCAAATACATGGAGGCTAAAGAGCATCCTACTAAAGAATGAATGGGTCAACCAGGAAATTAAAGAAGAATTAAAAAAATTCATGGAAACCAATTAAAATGAAAACACAACTGTTCAAAATTTTGGGGATGCAGCAAAGGCAGTCCTAAGAGGAAAGTATATAGCAATACAAGCCTTTCTCAAGAAACAAGAAAGGTCTCAAATACACAACCTAACCCTACACCTAAAGGAGCTGGAGAAAGAACAGCAAATAAAGCCTAAACCCAGCAGGAGAAGATAAATAATAAAGATCAGAGCAGAAATCAATGAAATAGAAACCAAAAGAACAGTAGAACAGATCAACGAAACTAGGAGCTGGTTCTTTGAAAGAATTAACAAGATTGATAAACCCCTGGCCAGACTTACCAAAAAGAAAAAAGCCCCAAATTAACAAAATCATGAATGAAAGAGAAGAGATCACAACCAACACCAAAGAAATACAAACAATGATAAGAACATATTATGACAACTCTATGACACCAAATTAGATAACCTGGAAGAAATGGATGCATTCTTAGAGATGTATCAAGTACCAACATTGAACCAGGAAGAAATAGAAAACCTGAACAGACCTATAACCACTAAGGAAATTGAAGCAGTCATCAAAAATCTCCCAACAAACAAAAGCCCCGGGCCAGATGGCTTCCCTGGGGAATTCTTCCAAACATTTTAAAGAAGAATTAATACCTATTCTCCTGAAACTGTTCCAAAAAATAGAAATGGAAGGAAAACTTCCAAATTCATTTTATGAGGCCACCATTAGCTTGATCCCAAAACCAGACAAAGACCCCATCAAAAAGGAGAATTACAAACTAGTATCCTTGATGAACATGGATGCAAAAATTCTCACCCAAATCCTAGCCAGTAGGATCCAACAGTACATTAAAAGGATTATTCACCACGACCAAATGGGATTTATCCCTGGGCTGCAAGGTTGGTTCAACATCTGCAAATCAATCAACATGATACAATACATTAACAAAAGAAAGAACAAGAATCATATGATCCTCTCAATAGATGCAGAGAAAGCATTTGACAAAGTACAGCATCCTTTCTTGATCAAAACTGTTCAGAGTATAGGGATAGAGGGTACCTACCTCAATATCATAAAAGCCATCTATGAGAAACCTACAGCGAATATCATTCTCAACGGGGAAAAGCTGAGAGCTTTCCCCCTAAGGTCAGAAACGCGGCAGGGATGTCCACCATCACCACTGCTATTCAACATAGTATTAGAAGTCCTAGCCACAGCAATCGGACAACAAAAAGAAATCAAAGGCATCCAAATCGGCAAGGAGGAAGTCAAACTCTCACTCTTTGTGCAGATGATATGATACTTTATGTGGAAAACCCAAAAGACTCCACCCCAAAACTGCTAGAACTCATACAGGAATTCAGTCAAGTGGCAGGATATAAAATCAATGCACAGAAATCAGTGGCATTCCTATACACCACCACCAAGACAGAAGAGAGACAAATCAAGGAGTCGATCCCATTTACAATTGCACCCAAAACCATAAGATACCTAGGAATAAATCTAACCAAAGAGGCAAAGGATCTGTACTCAGAAAACTATAAAATACTCATGAAAGAAATTGAGGAAGACACAAAGAAATGGAAAAACGTTCCATGCTCATGGATTGAAAGAACAAACATTGTGAAGATGTCAATGCTACCTAGAGCAATCTACACATTCAATGCAATCCCCATCAAAATACCATCCACTTTTTCAAAGAAATGGAAAAAATAATCCTAAAATTTGTATGGAACCAGAAGAGACCCCGAATACCCGGAGGAATGTTGAAAAAGAAAAGCAAAGCTGGCGGCATCACAATTCCGGACTTCCAGCTCTATTACAAAGCTGTCATCATCAAGACAGTATGGCACTGGCACAAAAACAGACACACAGATCAATGGAACAGAATAGAGAGCCCAGAAATGGACCCTCAACTCTATGGTCAACTCATCTTTGACAAAGCAGGGAAGAATGTCCAATGGAAAAAAGACAGTCTCTTCAACAAATGGTGTTGGGAAAATTGGACAGCCACATGCAGAAGAATGAAACTGGGCCATTTCCTTACACCACACACAAAAATAGACTCAAAATGGTTGAAAGACCTAGATGTGAGACAGGAGTCCATCAAAATCCTAAAGGAGAACAGGGGCAGGAACCTCTTCGACCTCAGCCACAGCAACTTCTTCCTAGAAACATCGCCAAAGGCAGGGGAAGCCAGGGCAAAAATGAACTATTGGGATTTCATCAGGATAAAAAGCTTTTGTACAGCAAAAGAAACGGTCCACAAAACCAAAAGACAACCGACAGAATGGGAGAAAATATTTGCAAATGACATATCAGATAAAGGGCTAGTATCCAAAATCTATAAAGAACTTATCAAATTCAACACCCAAAGAACAAATAATCCAATCAAGAAATGGGCAGAAGACATGAGCGGACATTTTTCCAAAGAAGACATCCAAATGGCCAACAGACACATGAAAAAGTGCTCGACATTGCTCGGCATCAGGGAAATCCAAATCAAAACCTCAATGAGATACCACCTCACACCAGTCAGAATGGCTAAAATTAACAAGTCAGGAAACGACAGATGTTGGTGGGGATGCGGAGAAAGGGGAACCCTCCCACACTGTTGGTGGGAATGCAGGCTGGTGCAGCTGCTCTGGAAAACAGTATGGAGGTTCCTCAAAAAGTTGAAAATAGAGCTACCCTGCGATCCAGCAATTGCACTACTAGTTATTTACCACAAAGATACAAATGTAGGGATCCGAAGGGGTACGTGCACCCCAATGTTTATAGCAGCAATGTCCACAATAACCAAACTGTGGAAAGAGCCAAGATGTCCATCGACAGATGAATGGATAAAGAAGAGGTGGTATATATACACAATGGAATATTATGCAGCCATCATAAGGAATGAGATCTTGCCATTTACAATGACATGGATGGAACTGGAGGGTGTTATGCTGAGTGAAATAAGTCAATCAGAGAAAGACATGTATCCTATGACCTCACTGATATGAGGAATTCTTAATCTCAGGAAACAAACTGAGGGTTACTGTAGTGGTGAGGGGGTGGGAGGGATGGGGTGGCTGGGTGATAGACATTGGGGAGGGTATGTGCTATCGTGAGCGCTATGAATTGTGCAAGACTGTTGAATCACAGATCTGTACCTCTGAAGCAAATAATGCAATATGTGTTAAGAAAATAAAAGAATAAGAAGAAGATAGCAGGAGGGGAAGAATGAAGGGGAGTAAATCGGAGGGGGAGATGAACCATGAGAGACGATGGACTCTGAAAAACAAACTGAGGGTTCTAGAGGGGAGGGGGTTGGGGGATGGGTTAGCCTGGTG
>NW_027400657.1:0-5153 GCF_003265705.2 Callorhinus ursinus
GCTTTCTGGAGAAATAAAAGAACTAAAATCTAACCAAATCGAAATCAAAAAGGCTATTGATGAGGTGCATTCAAAAATGGGGGCACTAACTGCTAGGATAAATGAGGCAGAAGAGAGAATCAGTGATATAGAAGACCAAATGATGGAAAATAAAGAGGCTGAGAAAAAGAGAGAGAAAGAACTACAGGATCACGAGGGCAGAATTCGAGAGATAAATGATACGATAAGATGAAACAACATTAGAATAACTGGGATCCCAGAAGAAGAAGAGAGAGAGAGAGGGGTAGAAGGTATACTGGAGCAAATTATAGCAGAGAACTTCCCTAATGTGAGGAAGGAAACACGCATTAAAATCCAGGAGGCACAGAGAACCCCTCTCAAAATCAATAATAATAGGTCAACACCCCGACATCTATTAGTAAAATTTACGAGTCTCAGAGACAAAGAGAAAATCCTGAAAGTAGCTCGGGAGAAGAGATATGTAACCTACAATGGTAGAAATATTAGATTGGCAACAGACCTATCCACAGAGACCTGGCAGGCCAGAAAGGACTGGCAAGATATCTTCAGAGCACTAAACGAGAAAAATATGCAGCCAAGAATACTATATCCAGCTAGGCTGTCATTGAAAATAGAAGGAGAGGTAAAAACTTCCAGAACAAACAAAAACTAAAGGAATTTGCAAACACGAAACCAGCCCTCCAAGAAATATTGAAAGGGGTCCTCTAAGCAAAGAGAGAACCTAAAAGCAGCAAAGAGCAGAAACGAACACAGACAACAGGCAGTTATCAGTCACCTTACAGGCAATACAATGGCACTAAATTCATAACTTTCAATAGTTACCCTGAATATAAATGGGCTAAATGCCCCAATCAAAAGACACAGGCTATCAGATTGGATTAAAAAACAAGACCCATCCATATGCTGTCTGCAAGAGACTCATTTTAGACCCAAAGACACCCCCAGATTGAAAGTGAGGGGGTGGAAAACCATTTACCATGCTAATGGACACCAAGAGAAAGCTGGGGTGGCAAACTTTATATCAGACAAACTAGATTTTAAAACAAAGAATGTAATAAGAGATGAGGAAGGACAATATATCCTACTAAAAGGGTCTATCCAACAAGAAGATCTAACAATTGTAAATATCTATGCCCCGAACATGGGAGCAGCCAATTATATAAGGCAATTAATAACAAAAGCAAAGAAACACATTGACAATAATACAATAATAGTGGGGGACTTTAACACCCCCCTGACTGAAATGGACAGATCATCTAAGCTAAAGATCAATAAGGAAATAAAGACTTTAAATGACACACTGGACCAAATGGACTTCACAGACATATTCAAAATATTCCATCCCAAAGCAACGGAATACACATTCTTCTCTAGTGCCCATGGAACATTCTCCAGAATTGATCACATTCTAGGTCACAAATCAGGTCTCAACCGGTACCAAAAGATTGGGATCATTCCCTGCATATTTTCAGACCACAATGCTTTGAAACTAGAACTCAACCACAAGAGGAAAGTCGGAAAGAACTCAAATACATGCAGGCTAAAGGGTATCCTACTAAAGAATGAATGGGTCAACCAAGAAATTAAAGAAGAATGAAAAAAATTCATGGAAACCAATGAAAATGAAAACACAACTGTCCAAAATCTTTGGGATACAGCAAAGGCAGTCCTGAGAGGAAAGTATATAGCAATACAAGCCTTTCTCAAGAAACAAGAAAGGTCTCAAATACACAACCTAACCCTACACCTAAAGGAGCTGGAGAAAGAACAGCAAATAAAGCCTAAACCCAGCAGGAGAAGAAAAATCATAAAGATCAGAGCAGAAATCAATGAACTAGAAACCAAAAGAACAGTAGAACAGATGAATGAACCTAGGAGCTAGTTCTTTGAAAGAATTAACAAGATTGATAAACCCCTGGCCAGACTGATCAAAAAGAAAAGAGAAATGACCCAAATCAACAAAATCATGAATGAAAGAGGAGAGATCACAACCAACACCAAAGAAATACAAACAATTATAAGAACATATTATGAGCAACTCTGTGCCAGCAAATTAGATAACCTGGAAGAAATGGGTGCATTCCTAGAGATGTATCAACTACCAAAATTGAACCAGGAAGAAATAGAAAACCTGAACAGACCTATAACCACTAAGGAAATTGAAACAGTCATCAAAAATCTCCCAAGAATCAAAAGCCCAGGTCCAGATGGCTTCCCAGGGGAATTCTATCAGACATTTCAAGAAGAATTAATACCTATTCTCCTGAAACTGTTCCAAAAAATAGAAATGGAAGGGAAACATCCAAACTCATTTTATGAGGCCAGCATTACCTTGATCCCAAAACCAGACAAAGACCCCATCAAAAAAGAGAATTACAGACCAATATCCTTGATGAACATGGATGCAAAAATTCTCACCAAAATACTAGCCAATAGGATCCAACAGTACCTTAAAAGGATTATTCACCATGACCAAGTGGGATTTATTCCTGGGCTGCATGGCTGGTTCAACATCCGCAAATCAATCAACGTGATACAATACATTAACAAAAAGAAGAACAAGAAAGATATGATCCTCTCAATAGATGCAGAAAAAGCATTTGACAAAGTACAACATCCTTTCTTGATCAAAACTCTTCAGAGTATAGGGATAGAGGGTACATACCTCAATATCATAAAAGCCATCTATGAAAAACCTACAGCGAATATCATTCTCAATGGGGAAAGGCTGAGAGCTTTTCCTGTAAGGTCAGGAACGCGGCAGGGGTGTCCACTATCACCACTGCTATTCAACATAATATTAGTAGTCCTAGCCACAGCAATTAGACAACAAAATAAATCAAAGGCATCCAAATTGGCAAAGAGGAAGTCAAACTCTCACTCTTTGCAGATGATATGATACTGTATGTGGAAAACCCAAAAGACTCCACCCCAAAACTGCTAGAACTCATATAGGAATTCAGTCAAGTAGCAGGCTATAAAATCAGTGCACAGAAATCTGTGGCATTCCTATACACCAACAACAAGACAGAAGAGAGAAAAATCAAGGACTCTAACCCATTTACAATTGCACCCAAAACCGTTAGATACCTAGGAATAAATCTAACCAAACAGGCAAAGGATCTGTCCTCAGAAAACTATAAGGTACTCATGAAAGAAATTGAATAAGACACAAAGAAATGGGAAAAGTTTCCATGCTCATGGATTGGGAGAATCAACATTGTGAAGATGTCAATGCTACCTAGAGCAATCTACACATTCAATGCAATCCCCATCAAAATACCATCCCCTTTTTTCAAAGAAATGGAACAAATAATCCTAAAATTTTTATGGAACCAGAAGAGACCCCGAATAGCCAGAGGAATACTGAATAAGAAAAGCAAAGCTGGTGGCATCACAATTCCGGACTTCCAGCTCTATTACAAAGCTGTCATCATCAAGACAGTATGGTACTGGCACAAAAACAGACACATAGATCAATGGAACAGAATCAAGAGCCCAGAAATGGACCCTCAACTCTATGGTCAACTTATTTTTGACAAAGCAGGAAAGAATGTCCAATGGCAAAAGACAGTCTCTTCAACAAATGGTGTTGGGAAAATTGGACAGCCACATGCAGAAGAATGAACCTGGACCATTTCCTTACACCACACACAAAAATAGACTCCAAATGGTTGAAAGACCTAAACGTGAGACAGGAGTCCATCCAAATCCTAAAGGAGATCACAGGCAGCAACCTTTTCGACCTCAGCCGCAGCAACTTCTTCCTGGAAACATCGCCAAAGGCACGGGAAGCCAGGGCAAAAATGAATTATTGGGATTTCATCAAGATAAAAAGCTTTTGCACAGTAAAAGAAACAGTCCACAAACCCAAAAGACAACCGACAGAATGGGAGAAAATATTTGCAAATGACATCTCAGATAAAGGGCTAGTATCCAAAATCTATAAAGAACTTATCAAACTCAACACCCAAAGAACAAATAATACAATCAAGAAATGGGCAGAAGACATGAACAGACATTTTTCCAAAGAAGACATCGAAATGGCCAACAGGCACATGAAAAAGTGCTCAACATCGCTCGGCATCAGGGAAATCCAAATCAAAACCTCAATGAGATACCACCTCACACCCGTCAGAATGGCTTAAATTAACAAGTCAGGGAACAACAGATGTTGGCGGGGATGTGGAGTAAGGGAACCCTCCTACACTGTTGGTGGGGATGCAAGCGGGTGCAACCACTCTCGAAAACAGTATGGAGGTTCCTCAAACAGTTGAAATTAGAGCTACCGTTCGATCCAGCAATTGCACTACTGGGTATTTACCACAAAGATATAAATGTAGGGACCCGAAGGGATACGTGTACCACAATGTTTATAGCAGCAATGTCCACAATAGCCAAACTGTGGAATGAGCCAAGATGCCCATCGACAGATGAATGGATAAAGAAGAGGTGGTATATATACACAATGGAATATTATGCAGCCATCAAAAGGAATGAGATCTTGCCATTTGCAACGATGTGGATGGAACTGGAGGGTGTTATGCTGAGTGAAATAAGTCAATCAGAGAAAGACATGTATCACATGACCTCACTGATATGAGGAATTCTTAATCTCAGGAAACAAACTGAGTGTTACTGGAGTGGTTGGGGGTGGGAGGGATGGGGTGGCTGGGTGATAGACATTGGGGAGGGTATGTGCTACGGTGAGCGCTCTGAATTGTGCAAGACTGTTGAATCACAGATCTGTACTTCTGAAACAAATAACGCAACATATTTTAAGAAAAAAGAAAAAGAAGAAGATAACAGGAGAGGAACAAAAGGGGAGTATGTCAGAGGGGGAGACGAACCATGAGAGATGATGGACTCTGAAAAACAAACTGAGGGTCTAGAGGGGAGGGGGGTAGGGGGATGTGTTAGCCTGGTGATGGGTATTGAGGAGGGCACGTTCTGCATGGAGCACTGGGTGTTATGAACAAACAATGAATCATGGAACACTGCATCAAAAACTAATGATGTAATATATTTTGATTAACATAACAATAAAAAATTAAAAAAAAATACCTCTACTGGAAAAGAAATGGTAAATGCCACTTTCCCAGTAGCGATAGTAATGCTATGGGCCATTAGAG
>NW_027400658.1:0-5145 GCF_003265705.2 Callorhinus ursinus
CTCTCAGGGGCGGGGACGCCAGGGCCTGGCCAATCACCAGGAGGCTGGGAGCAGAGGCAGGTGGGGCAGGGCCAGGCCTGGCCCCCTGTGCTCCTGAGGGCCCTTCCCGGCCGGCGCTTCCGTCCTGGACCTCCGGCAGTCCTCCCAGCAGCCCCACATCCAGGGCAGGAATGGTCATCCCCACTGTGCGGATGAGACAGCTGAGGCCCAGAGAGGCCATGTGACTTGCCCAAGGGCACACAGCGGGTCAGCCCCGGAAGCAGAACCCACCCAGGCTCTGACTCCCAGCCCAGGGTGTGGAGTCCTGCCCCTCTGGCTTCTTTCCTGCTGCCCTGGCCCAGGACCCCCGCCGGGCACACCGACCCCTAGGCCTGTCCCCAGCGGCCACCAGCCCCCTCTTCCCAATCGCCCCCACCCAGGGCTTAGCTCGGAGATGCTGCCGACCCCAAGGCCCCCGCCCAGCCTCATCCCTGAGCCCAGATCCTTTGCTCCAGCTGCCCCCGACACGGGGTCAGGGACCCACAGAATGTTGGGGCCAGCAGGGGCCCCAGGAAGCGTCTGGCCCATCCCCCTGGGGGCACAGGTGGGGGCCATGGTCCCTCAGTGGCCATGCTGTGCCTCTCCCCTCCAGCCCAGAAGCCCCCCAGGGCCTGACTGGGGCTCTGCTCTTCTCCCTGCATTTCTCCTCTGCTTCCTCCCTCACTTCCCAGAAACAGATGTTGCAAATCCAGGTCTAAGGCTTGATTTACAAACTTGCTGGGGAGGGAGGGTGGTTCCTGCACCTTGTGCTTTGCTTGCCGGGAAATGTTCGCTTCTCGGGACGGATCTTGGCCCCTCGTCATTGAAGGTTGGGATTTACTGAGGCTTCTCTTTCCCGGGAGGTGGCCCTGTGGTTTTGGTGAGGCAGCAGAGGTAGAGGGGCCGAGGGGAGCCCCACGCAGTGAGGAGCAAACCTAGATTGTGGTTGGGAGGGGGAAGATGGACTTAGGGGTCCCCCGGGGCCCTGGTTTTGAATCCCTGCTCCCGCACAGACACACACCTTCTTTGTACCCCAATTTCTTCATCTCCGTCTTGCAGGCTCCACCTCCCTGCAGCTCAGGAAAGAGGAAGAAGAGGCCCCGTTGGCAGAGCTGGCCTGGCTGCCCAAACCAGGACACCAGGCACAGATGGTTCATATGTCCAGGGGTTATTAGAGGTGCGCCATTTTCCTGCTAATGAGCTAACAGATCTTGTCTGGAGAGGGCCCTTGGCAGAGAAAGGAGCCTCTGGGGCCCAAAGTTCTGCTGTGATCCAGGGGTCAGCAGAATTCTTTTACACATCTAATTTTTAATAAAGCAGTGAGGGACCAGTGGGAGGTGGGTGCTGGCTGGCTGGCTTAGTCAGCTTGGATGACTTGGTCCATGTCGACTTGGACAACTAGCGGGAGAGGGGGTGGGAGTCTTCCAGACGGGACCCAGAGATCCCAGCCTGATTCACAGCCTCCTGAAGTTGTCTCCAGGCCCCTAGGCACTGTCAAGGGGAGACTCGGAGTCTGAGAAGAGCCCTGCACTACTGAAGCCAACAGTACAGAGTGTTGGAGAAGGGGGCTCTGGAGTCAGACCCCTCAGAACCCAGAGGGACCACCAAGACACACGCACACTGTGCACTGTCCATCTAAGTGGGAGGGGGCAGGGAGCCCCGGCGAGGCTGTGGTGTCCGCAGACCTAAGACCAAATCCTCCCCTTGCCGCATCCTGGCAGGGCGGCTTCGGACACAGCACCCAGCTCTCTGAGCCTCAGTTTCCTCACCCATACAATGGGGGTAATAGGCGCACCTACCCCCAGGAGGTGTGGTGAGGATCCAGGTCAGGCGCTAAGCCTGGCGCCTGGCACAGAGTAGGTGCTCAGGGAGGGCAGTTGCTGTTACTGTCACTGCCCCAGCCTCCACTAGGAGATCCGGCGACAGGGGACAGGCACCGTGGACGGAGGCCACCGGCATGCGGAAATGCTCCGTAGCTCTCTCTGTGGTTGGAATCACGACAGCACACGCGTGTAATACGATGGAGCTCGGCTACGGGCCGGGCCAGTGATTCCGTCTACACACAGCGCTTGGCACATAGGCAGACTCAGGGGCCCCTGGCAACAAGCACCCCCAGGAGCTCTGGGCCCCCAGGTTAGCAATCTCGGAGGTGGCTCTGGTCAAAGGCCCAGGGATTTCTAGTGCTCACAGTCCAGGTGGCAGTGCAGTAACAGGCCACCTGGCCCCAGCCCCCTCTTCCTCCTACTTCCAGCCAGAACTCCAGGCCCCAGGCAGCCCAGCCATTGCTTGAACCAATGACGGGAGGTGCTCTGCTGTCCCCCACCCGCAACCCCAGCACAGAGAGGCCGAATCTGTGGCTCTCTGTCTTCCCAATGAATACATAATCGCCTCCCAGGCTGGGCTGAGATGCTGGTTATAATAAAACTGTTTCATTACATCCCTCTACATGGAACCATTTAATGAACACATGGCCTCTGGCTCCGGGTACGCCCCGAGCCAGATGCAAATGAAACACATTGCGCGGTATCATTTAATTAACTGGGGGTGGGGTTGCGGGAGGGAGATGGGGAGAGGGAAGTGACATTATGGAGAAGCAGAGAAAGAAGAGAGGTCAAGACAGAAGTTGTCGGGGCAGAGCAGAGAGTAGAGGGAGGGTGGGGAGGAGGGGAGCCATGGAAAGAGGGATTATAAAATGATGTCCTTTGAGCCACCAGATTCAGCTGCATTCAAAGCTATCAACCCTTGGACTTTTAGATTAATCAGCCAATAGGAGTCTTGTTGTTTTCTGCTCTGCCTAAACCTGTTGGAGTCAGATTTAAGTGCCTCGAACTGAAAGTGCTGCAAAAGGTACAGGTGATTCTTGGCACAAGAGAAGGCCTTGAGGCTAAAGATCACATTCTATTCGAAGACACAAAACTATGCCCTTTAGTCTGAGGCATGGTGGGTGAGGCAAAATGAGAGTCTATTGGGCTCAGGGAAGCCACGAAGCCTTCCAGAAATTGAGCAAGAGGACCAACAGAGGCTAAACTTCCACCTCCTACAATTGGCACCCCACCATCTCCCCCAGTAGTTTGACTTCTCAACATCCCCAGATCCAACTGGGTCCACTCCTGAAAAGTCTAGAATCAAAGGTCCAGGGATAATCAGGGCTTGAGGGCATTGTTAATACTCCTTAGTCCAATGCCCTCAGTTTTGTTACTTCTGTATTGGCCAAGGAATACATGAATATGTTCTCTTGTATGTATTGGGTTCTTGTGCACATACCCAGTAGTCTAACCATATAGATAGAGGAAATAGCTTTTATGTTGCAGATGAGGATAAGGGAGTTGTATGACTCACCTCAGTCTTTGTGAGGATTATAAGAAATAGTATGTGTAAAGTTCACAACCCAGAGCCTGGCACATGATCAAATTGATCAAAACTTGGGTAAAAGAGAAAACGTTAAAAGCTGCAAGAGAAGAAAAAAATGACATGTTAGGCATTGAGGAATAAAATAAGGATGTGAGAAACAAAAATAGATGGTAGCAGATTTCTAATTAAAACGATGTAAATGAGTGACATCAGTGAAAATGGCATAGTAAGGACTGCTAAAAAATCTCTTCTCCGTAATGAAAAAAAGTGGCAAAAAAAAAAAAAAATCCTCAGAATCAACTTTTTCAGAACTCTGGAAATTTACCAAAGGTTTGCAACAATCCTGGGTGCATTTTTTCAAGTCAATTGGCTGGATGTCAGTAAGAATAGTGAGCTTTGTGACATTTATCATGCTGTAGTCCCATCTTCCTCTTCTCAGCTCCATGGTAACCTTGAAATCTAATGGCCCAGAATCATGGTGAAAAGAGTAGCCTGGCAACCACTGGAGGGGGGCAGAACGAGGTTAGGGCATCTTCAAAGCCACATTCTCAGATCACTCTCATTATTTGACCTGTCTGGTAGTTCCCTAGAAGATCTTACTTGTAAGGCTGTCTTTATTTTACCTGAGTCAGAATTTGCTCTGTGCAAAAAGCCTTTTCCTTGGGGTGTGGGGGGAGGACAGGTGCTTGTCAAAAACAATTACAGGCAATTGTTTAATTTCATAACTGCCTCAGACAGTGGACAGCAGTTGGGGTAAGCAACAGACTAACCAAAAAGCTTAAAAGACAAAACTAGGGAATGGAACAGCCATACAGGCTTTGAAAATTTCCAAAATATAGCTGGGAAGCTAGGATACCGTGAGCATGTGCACGTCTTCAGGAAAGCCCTGAGAAGGCCCTGAGCACTCACCTCTGACTGACCTTGAGACCTTGTGGAGGTCAAGGTTTGGAGTTGTAAACTGCCTGGATAAGTGTTCAAGGCATGCTCCACCACTCACCCAGAGCCCCTCAACAAGGGCTGGAAAACCTATCAGTTCTAGACTTCTAAGGAAGTCTCTGTCCAGTCATTAGCTGACCATCAAGAATTTATCTGAATACATGCTTCAATGGCCACACGTGGCAAAGAATACTGACTTTATAGAAATATCCTTTAAAAAACCCCACACAAGTAAGTGTTAAAACAAAAGCAGTACAACAAACCCTGGTGGGGGGAGGGGGGATTTGATTTCCAGAGTGACTACATTATGCTATTTGTAAGGTCCAGTTTTCAACAATAAATTTTAAGATACACAAAGAGACAGAAAAGCATGGCTCATATGACTCGTGCACAGGAAAGAAGCAATTGGTAGAAACTGTCTCTGAGGGAGTCTAGAGACTGGACTTACTAGACAAAGACCTCAGATTAGCTAGTTTAAGTATATACAAAGAACTAAAGGTAAATAAGAGAACAACACTTCACCAAATGGAGGTCAACAAAGAGATAGAAATTATTTTTAAAAAGAACCAAATAGAAATTGGTATGTTAACCAAGAATTCCATATCCAGAAAAACTACACCTTCAAAATGAAGGAGAGGGGGGCGGAGCAAGATGGCGGAGGAGTAGGAGACCTGGATTTCGTCTGGTCTCAGGAATTCAGCTGAATAGGGATCAAACCATTCTGAACACCTACGAACTCAACAGGAGCTCGAAGATAAGAAGAGTAACAACACTCTGAACAGAAAAGTGACCATTTTCTGGAAGGTAGGACGTGCGGAGAAGTGAATCCGAGGCGATATT
>NW_027400659.1:0-5144 GCF_003265705.2 Callorhinus ursinus
TCTGATTACTTCTGAGTTTAGGAGCTCTCAAGCAATTTCTGATGGGAAAATTCTGCTAACATTTGAGAATACTATTTTTTAAAAAACCCAACTATCTGAAGACATGACTGTCACCAAAGGAAATCCTTCTTACCAAGTGGAACATGCAGTAACTCATGAAACCAGTTACATATTAGGATTTCCCTGTGAAAGTGCACATCACCCACAATGTGTAAAAGGCAGTAAAGAGGGATTTTAAGATCCCTTGATTTTTCAAGAATAACTATGACACACAATTTCATTAAAAGATGAATTTCATTAAGATAATTCATGATATTTTATGTAAAAAAAAAAGCTACTAAGAATTTTAACAAGTATGTAGCAAGTGTTGACAGTAAGGATCAAAGATGCTAACACAGACAGGAATAAAGGACATGGCCACTTTCTGTGGATAATGTTCCTTTTTGGCAAGGAAACTGGAACACCAGAAGCGTGTAAATATGTAAATGTTCTTCCTCGCATACACACACGTGCACACACGCACAATGCCCACAATGTTCAAAGACAACAGACTTCCCTCTCTCTCCTATGTCTGAATATTAGAAAGCACGTTAAATAACAAAATGCCGTAACCATGACAAGAAACAGCTAAGACGGACTGCAGTCACCACCTGCAGTCACCTGCATCATTCTGCAATCACAGAATTCCAGATCCATTTCTGAATCGAAAGTCCCACATGAGCTTTAGGTGTAAATTTGGAATTTCCACCAACAGTGGGTGACACGATGTTGTCCTGCTGAGATCTGGTGGCTGATGAAGACAAAAACAAAACTCTGAATGTATCGTCCCTGCTAGAATAGTGCATGAACTCTGTAAAAAGCGTCGTCCAGGACTTACTCAGGTTTGAATCCCGTGAGGTCACCGCAGTGTCTCACACACACTGGGTCTTTAGGAACGATCGGGAACCCAACTGAGAGCCAGCCAGTGGAATGACTGCAGCCAAGTGTGCAGTTCAGACACCTCTCCTGACCGAGAGGTAAAAAGAATCCAAGTACAGAACGGCCCCACAATTCAAAGTCCTCGTCAGGGATTTTTGTAAGAGCTGCCAACAATGTCACATTCTCCTGCTAGGCTCTGACCCAGATGCTGTCCGTTGGGCTAAACATGAAGAATAAAGTCGTCACAAACAGGGAGAAAGCAGTGACAGGGGCAGCAGCAGACACAGAGAATTCCCACACGGCAAGAGAAGCAGCTTCTCAAGGAACGACACATGCAGCTAACTAAACAGCGTCCGTGTCAGGGCGCCCGGCTGGCTCCACAGGAAGCACATGACACCCCTGATCTCACGGTCGTGAGTCTGAGCCCCACACTGGGTGCAAAGATAACGAAAACAATAAATCAATAAACTTAAAAAAATAAATAAAGAATCTCAGTGTTGACTGACATGGCATACCAGTTAAAATACTCTCTGCTTCTAACAAAGCACCCCAAAGATAGGAGCATACTTAAAAGTGGACATGGCTTTCCTTTTCCACAGAAAACATATAGCAGAGAACACTTTTCCCAGAGTATTTTTACAAGACTGTGCTTAAGAACTCCAAATACAAAAAGATCAAATACTGTAAATATAACAAACCACAGTTAAGTCACATAAGGAAGTAGCCATCAATGCCATTCAAAGAACAGATCACTACGAAATACTAGAAATTAAGGAGATGAACGTATTCTTGACAAGAAAACAAATTTCAAACTAAAGTCAATGAGCATATACATGCATTTTTTTTACATCCCAGATTTTACCTATCAGTCATTTGCATCAGAATAACCAGCCACAGAGCAAAGCACTACAGTTGAAAGAACACCGGGTTTGACATCAGAATGGTCTGGGTTCAAATATGAACTCTACCAAAACTGCAGTGGCTCAGGGCAAATCACATGGCCTGAGCTTCAGGTCCCTCACCTGTAACATGGAGATAAGCCAACCTACCTTGAATGGCAGTTATGCAAATGAGCAAGTTACTGACACTCACGAGGAAGTCAAAAAAAAAAGCAGTATCATCATCATCTACACGTAAAAATGTCCTTCCAAAGATCACCAATGATGATCTATCTTGTTGAAAAAGGTAAATTTGCATTTGTCTTTGAAATAAACCCACTGACCATTATTTTTAAAATATTCTGAGTTGGAGTGTCACAGAAGTGTAAAAGATATGATTAGTATGCCTTCTTCAACATTTTTTACTATTTTTAGGTGACAATGACATAACAAAATCAGCCACTTTAAAGTGAATACGGCACTGAGTCCATTCACGATGTTGTGCAACCCACTCTATCAAGCTCAAAAACATTTTCCACACCACAGAGGACGTGTCATGCCCACTAAGCAGCTGCCCCCCGCCCGCCGCTGCCGCCACTTCCCAGGGCCGTGGCAACCACAACCTGCTTTCTAGCTCCATTCATCTACCTGTTCTGATACTTCGTGTCAATGACATAGAGTCCGTGACCCTTTGTGTCCGATTTCTCTCACAGAGTGTAATGTTTTCAAGGGGCATCCGGGTTTATCAGTATTCATTAATTTTTCTGGTTGGATAATATTCCAATGTGAAAAAACACCATAATTTGTCCATTCACCCACCGGTGGACATGTGGGCAATTATAAATAGTGCTGCATGAACATGGGTGGATGCCTATCTGCCTGAGTCCCTGTTTTCGATTCTGAAGGCATCTGGAAATGTCTCAATCCGCCTTCATTTGTGAATGAGAGGTTTATGGACATCCAAGGCTTGGTGGACCATTTTTTTCTTTTCCCATCTTAATGATGTCACCCCACGTCCTTCTGACCTCCAGCGCTTCTGACTCAACAGCCCTTCCTTGTGTGTTTCTCTCTTGCTGCTTTCAGAATACTCTCTTGGTCCTCGGGTTTCAACAGTTTGATTGTCATGTGTCTCAGGGCGGATCTCCTTGCATTTATCTTTCTAGGGATTCACTGATTTTCCCGAGTATGTAGAGTCATGTCTTTCATCAAATTTGGGAAGTTAATGGCTACTATTCCCTACAACATTCTCTCCACCCTTTCTCCCTTCCAAGATGCCCAGTGTGTGCACATGTAGTACACTTGGCACTACCCACAAGTCCCTGAGGACCTGCTTATTTTCCTTCACTCTTCCTTCTGCTTCTGAAAATGGGTAATTCCACTTGAAATTATGTAGTTATTGAAATGACCTAGGTTCAAGGTCACTGATTCCTTCTTCTGCCAGCTCAACTCTGCTACTGAAACTCTCCAGTGAGTTTTTCCTTTAATTTATTGTACTTTTCAGCACCAGAATTTTTGCTTTTTGCTTCTTTTATACTTTCTATACCTTTATTGGTATTCTGTATGTTAATACATCATTTTTCAGGGTGCCTGGGTGGCTCAGTCGTTAAGTGTGTCTGCCTTCGTTTCAGGTCATGATCCCAGGGGCCCTGGGATCGAACCCCACACCTCGGGCTCCCTGCTCAGCGGGAAGCCTGCTGCTCCCTCTCCCTTTGACCCTCCCCTTGCTTATGTGCCCTCTCTCGCTGGGTCTCTCTCTGTCAAAGAAAGAAATATCATCTTAAAAAAACAAAACAAAACAAAAAAACCCATCATTTTTCCTAATCCTGTCAGTGTTTTTCAGTTGTTTCCTTTAGCTCCTTGGACAGACTTAAGGCAGCTGATCTAGACTTTGTCTCCTAAGTCCAGAATCTGGGCTTCTGCAGGGACGGTTTCTGTTCATTTCCTCTGTGACTAGGCCACATGGTTTCTCTGCATGTTCTGTAATTTTTTTGTGGAAACCTGTACACTTTGACTATTATAATCTGGTAACTGAGGAAATCAGGCACTTCCCCCTCTTCTGGGTTTGTTTTGTTGTTTGGTATATGCTGCAGCCATGCACGTAGAGTGACTTTTGTAGACTCATTTTGCAAAGTGTGTATTCTTTGTCATGTATGGAGAGAAGTCTTTCGGCCAGTGTTTTGGAAAGGATTTCCTTGCATGGGGAAGGGGCGAGACTAAGAAAGGGAAGGTTGGTGGGAGGGAAGCAGGAAAGCGTTGCGAGGGGGGAGGAACGAAGCAAGGGAGGGAGAAAGGGAGACCAACCTCTCCCGATCGCCGCAGACTGCCTCTGTGTTGGGGACGCCAACACAGAGCCAGGCTGCCTAGAACTCAGCCGGAGCTTTCACCTCTGCTTGCACTGAGCCTAGAGACTGGCCAGAGGCAAAACGCTTTCTCGGGGTCTTTTCTGAGTGTGATCTAGGGCTGGCCTTGGATGTGACTTTCAAAACTCCCCAGTAAACACGGGCACTTTTACATGCCCCGATTTTCCAAAGTCCCCTCTCCAGCTTCCTCGGCTTGGCACGTGACCCTCTATTCTGTGTGTCGACTGTCAATGCTGGCCCCAAGCTACTGCTGCCTCTCCTCAGCCTGACACGGGCTTGAGAAATGCCCACTGGCTTTTGGCTCCTCTGTCCTGAGTGACATCCATGTTAGATGAAAGAAAGACATCCTGAGTCCGTCCTTCATGTGTCCCTGACAGGTTGGACAGACAGACACAATTCTCTGCAAGTAAGTTCTGCTCTACTCCCTTCAGAGCAGGGTCCAGAGTCCCCGGTCCAGAATGTGGGCTGCATTCCTTATGGCAGGAGCTTGACTTTTCCGTGCTTCTGTGGAAGAAAGGAAGGACATGCAGGACTGCCTCCTCTGCCAGTTTCTCAGATGCCACCACACCATTTAGTTCTGAATGATACAATTAATACACAGAAACAAATTTCTACACAGTCCAAATACCACAGTTAAAAACAATTTAAAAAATAAGCCAGGATCTGTATTATATTCTAAAAAAGACATACCAAGGTTACACCTAATTTGCCTGGCCATTCTGGGGACTCTCTTTTCCAAAACGCAAGCATACCTCTTTTCTACAACACACCTAACCTCTATCATGCCACAGCTTTAAGCATCAAAGCTTCTTAATAGTTAATCATTCAACTTAACCTCAAAAGAATAGTCTTTTCAATAAATGGTACTGGGACAACTGGATACTCACATGCAAAGGAATGTGAACCCATATCACACACCATACACAAAATATGAAATGAAAGTGGATCACACATCTGAATGTCAGAGCTAAAACTATAAAATCCCTGG
>NW_027400660.1:0-274 GCF_003265705.2 Callorhinus ursinus
AATGGAAACTCCTGCTGCCACTCTGGAGAACAGTATGGAGGTCCTTAAAAAGTGCAAAAGAAAGCCACCCAAAGACCCAGCAATTGTACTACTAGGTATTTATCCAAAGAATACAAACATAGTGATTCTAAGGGGTATATGCACTTTAATGTTTATAGCACAAATATCCACAATTGCCAAAATATAGAGTCCAGATCCCGCTGACAAATGAATAGGATAAAGAAGACGTATATATATATATATATAATTATATCAATGGAATATTACTCAGCGA
>NW_027400660.1:374-5142 GCF_003265705.2 Callorhinus ursinus
CCTTCGGCTCAGGTCATGATCCAAGGGTCCTGGTATCGAGCCCGACTTTGGGCTCCCTGCTCAGCAGGAAGTCTGCTTCTCCCTCTCCCACTCCCCCTGCTTGTGTTCCCTCTCTCACTGTGTCTCTCTCTGTCAAAGAAATAAATACAATCTTAAAAAAACTAACAAAACAGAGGAACATAGGTGGGAGTTAGGAAAAATAAAATAAAAGGAAATCAGGGAGGCAATCCAAAAGAGACTCTTAACTTTTGCGAACAAACTGAGTGTTGCTGGAAAGGAGGTTGGTGGAAGGATGGCTTAAATGGGTTATGGGTATTCAGGGGGGAAGTTATTGGCATGAGCACTCAGTGTTGTCTGTATGTGGTGAATCAGCAAATTCTACTCCGGAAACCAATAATACACTATATGTTAACTAACATGAATTAAAAATAAAAAAGAAAAAGTTTTTTTAAAGAGGTAATTGAGTTAAAATTAATTATATGCGGGACCCTAGACAAATATATGAAAAGCCCTTATCAGAAGAGATTAAGACATGGATACACCAAAGGCAAGTTGATGAGAACACCCAGTGAGAAGATGGCCACATACGAGCTGAAGAGAGAGGCTTCAGAAGAAATCAACCCTGCAGACATCTATATCTCAGATTTCTAACTTTCAGAATTGTGACAAAATAAACATTTGTGGTTTAAAAATAAATAAATAAGTAGTATTATACTATGGAACCTTTCTGATTTCAGTCCCCTGCCTGGCTCCACAAGTGTTGCTTCACAAGTAGCCTGGGACCTGCCAGGGTGCCAGTGGAAACACGCTCCACAGATGCTAAGGGATTTAAGACACCAAACTAAGTGGCTAAATAGTCCCAAATGTCAGGGGGAAGTTTGAAAATACCAGGACACTTACAAAATCAAAATTAAAAAAAATTAGAAATAAAAATGAAAGGGAAAAATGAAAACACTCAAATAAAAAAATGTTGGAAGTCCAATACATAAAAAATAAATGTAAACAAAGAAAAGAAATGCTCATTCCTAGTGCCATCCTTAATGCCCATCACCTCATTACCCCTTCTCCTTACCCACCTCCATTGAAGCAACCCTCAGTTTCATCCCTATATTTAAGAGTTTCTTATAGTTTAGCTTCCTCTCTGTTTTCACCTTATTTTATTTTCTTCCCTTCCCCTATGTTCATCAGTTTTGTTTCTTAAGTTCCCAATATGAGTGAAATCATATGGTATTTGTCTTTCTCTGACTAAGTTCAATTAGCATAATACCCTCTAGTTCCATCCAAATCATTGCAAGTGGCTAGATATCATTTTTTCTTGGTGCCTGTGTATCATTCCATTGTGTATGTATAACAAATCTTCTTTACGGAGACATCAAAAAGATCTGTTTTTACACCCTGCTTCTGATAATAATTTGGGGTAGCTTCCTCAAGCAGACTCCCAATCTCCACTGTATCTTCAACTCTCTGACAGCAGATTCAAGTCTCCACACTTCCTCCCTTCCAAATGGTGCTCCCGTATCTCCTTGTCGACTTGCAGCATTTATATTCTTAGATCTCTGATTTCTTGGGTGCTCAGAATGATTTGATAAGTATGTAGTTGTATTTGAGGGATGAGACAAACTTAACTATTCCCCTCTGTACTTTCTGATTGGATGCTGGGCACGAAGAATGTGAACCCGGTGACAGGCTGGATTTTGTTGCCCAAATTCTATGAGAGCTGAATGTCGTTTTGTGAAGTAGGTAATTATTTGTGACACAGTCTCATCCTTTCCACGTTTATGTTCATTGTGAGAAGATGTACCCAACATATATCTACCAATTTCAACAATTGTATATAAGCTTTGATGGATGACTTGAGAATAGCGTTTGCTATCGTGCCATGTTGTCCAACTTACCCCTCAAGTGTGACCTTTCATGGGGTCTAATGGCCCATGCCTTCATTAATATCGGTGTCAGTGTTTCAGTAAATGGTGACTCTGTGTGACACATTTAGCTTTGTACTGATTTTTTTTCTGCGTCATCATGAACTTCACCATAAATACACATTAAATAATATTTTTTCATCTTGAAGGAAAGTTAACCTGTTTTCTTTAAAAGATGGTTTCCAGGCAATGATGTCAGAAGGGTTACTGAGAAAGCCATTCATCATTGGTCAGCCAAACTGCATGGTGATTGTCCACAAAATGGGGCTGTGCTGATAGCATCATGGCGATTGGCCAGGCCACAGTGGTGACATATGCAGAAGGACATGGGATGCCACAGGGCTGTTATAAAAGTATGGCAACAGCCAAGGCTAACCTGGGGAGAGAGATGGCACTTCGACCACAGCTCTTCCTGCTATTCCTTGAGTTCTCTACTCTGTTCCTGCACAATACAAGCCCTGCCCACTCCTCCTGCCCCGGGCCGCTCAATAGCGCTCTGTACCCCACCTTCATGTTTGCCCTTATTTTTGTGCCCCTCTGTTGTCCTGGACAACATTTCCCACTGTGAGGATGGCCTGACTGCTCAGGTATGCATTCTGATTTGGCATGTGGGAGAAGGGCACTGGGTATCAGAATACAGTGGATTCTCAGCCAGCTGGGCCCCACACCTCTGGGGTCACAACTGGGGTCAGCATAACAAAGCTGAGTCCACAACCTGAGGGAATCACCACATCATTGGACACAGTTGAAGTCCATGGATCACAGGTCCTCAGACTATGAGCTCTCTGACCCAGCTCAGAGGGGACAAACGAATCCCCAAGACACCTGGCTGACCAGGATCCCATAGAACACAAAACCTCAATAACAGCACAACTTAAAGAAATTCAGTCCCCAAAGAAAGCATCAGGTACCTCAACCCTTGGATCCCTCAGAACCCATTTGACACTGGGCAGGTGAGACACATAGATATGCGGTGGACAAGGAGCCCTCACACCACAAACTGGTCAGGCCACTGTGTCACAAGTCCAGTGAGTCCAGAGAACACGAGGTTTGCCAAGTGCCATGAAACCACGAGTGTTGCATCCCAGCTAAGCACTGGGAAAAGGACTCAACTGGACAGCAGTCTCACTATGTGCCTTTTGACTTGGAGACCAAAAAGTAAGATCTGGGATAGGATAAGCACACAACTAGACAGAGGGCTTACAATGTTCCCTTGGATCTGGAGACTAGCATCCCAGCTCAGCATGTTGCGGGCACCTCAACAGCAGGCCCACCATGTGTTCTAGGACCTGGAGACCAACAACACACCTCTGTGCTATGTGAAGCAGGCACCTGGACAGAGATCTCCCAATGTGCCTTTGGACCTGGAGAGTAAAATAGCGCTCAGCACCAGGCCAAGTAGACACCACGACAAAGGATTAACCATGTGACCCTGGACCTTGAGACCAATAACACATCTCTGTTAGGCCAAGCAAGCAGTAGATTGAGGTCCCACAATGTGCCTTTGGACCTGGAGACCAAGAACTCAGATCTGCACTAGGCCAAGCAACCAGGACAGAAGGATTAAGATGTTCTCATGGAACTGCAGACCAACAACGGAGCTCTGTGTTAGGTGAAGCAGGCACCTTGACAGCAGCCTCACTATCTGCCCTTGTACAATGGAGACCAAAATCAAAGCTCTGAGCTAGGCCAAGCACACACCTAGACAGAGGGATCAACATGTGCTCTTGGAAAAGGAGACCACCAAGTCAGCTCACTGCTAGGGCAAGCAGGCACCCGGGCAGAAGTCTCATCATGTGCTTTTGGACCTGGGGACCAACAACACAGCTCTGCACTAAGCCAAGCAGGCACCTGGACAGCGGGCTCACCACGTGCTATACGATGTGGATTGTTCCTTCTCCCCAGAGCACAGGGAACTCAAACACTGGGATTGCCAGTTGGTCTCAGGCTATGAGACCTCCGAACCTGCTCAGCACTACACCCATGTGTCCCCTGGTCTCTTGGCCACCTGGGAGCATTCTAACCAAGAGCCCTCTATTCATGCTTAGTATTGGCCGAAAAAGCCATTGGGACAATAGCCTGATCCAAAACCCTCTGAATGGCTGCCTTCCAACTCTGCAGAGAAGTGAGCATTTGAGTCCCATCTCATCTGGGATTGAATTCAGTCTGAGGTCCTTGTGGCGGTCTACTTGTGCATTATTCATCTTGTGAGGAGTTCTCCTCCTAAGGAGAAAATGACACCATGCCCTAGAAAATAAAATAGACTAGTGGTTTGAAAACTTTGTATTATATCTCAAGGCGTGAAATGAGGATGGCGGCTAGGAGGAAATTGTAAAGGAGACCCAGGCCCTAAGCACTGAGTCATTCATCCCACACTTGAACAAGAGGTGCTCCATCCTGGAGGAAGAGATGAAGACCTTAAAACAAGAGGCCAAGCAGTGCAGTGAGAGGTAGGCTCAGCTCCATGACGTGAAGAGTGTCTTCATTCAAATGAAAGTCTTCCTGGAAGCTTCTGCTTCCCACTTAGTGCCCCAGAGTTGAGTTCTGAGCACGCACCCAGATGACAGAAGAGGAGTTTGGGAAAATGTGGTCCTTTTCAGGAGTGGGGGCGTGGTATGAATTTGAGTATTATATTAAATAGACTATTTAAAATTATCATTTCTGAATGAGTACTTTATGAGAAATCATCCCCATGTGATTGTGATGTGCCGGCTGGCTTACAGTAACTATGGCCCCTTATAAGTCATCATATTCTCCTGATGCTGGGCAGGGATGTCTTTGGCTCTGAGAAAATGTCAGTGAAGTATGCCAAGCAATATATATTTTATATTAATTATATTATATTA
>NW_027400661.1:0-5141 GCF_003265705.2 Callorhinus ursinus
TTCAGAGAAAGCAGCAGGTCCATTTGGCACAGTGTCATCATCATGTCAGGACAGGAGGTAAAACCTCGTGAACCCCAAACCTCCTGGGCTTTCCTCTTTTCTCTAGTTGAGCCACGAAGTAAAACTTCAGTAGCTGTCAGCATTCTCCATTTGGTGCAGGAGTTACTTAATTTCCCTGCAGGTAGAAGATTGCAGGTGCAGGGGATCCCATTTTCTCTATTCACTTATTGCTTACAAAATAGATTCTGATCATCTGTTTCCTAGAAGTAACCTTTATTAGAAAGGGAAGGTGAAATTTACTCTTTGTGTGTTTTTAACATATCATTTGTTCCTTCATCTAACAGCGTTTATTCATTTGGGCCTAGGATATGGTTGAGTGGCCAGCATCTAGAGTTGGCTTTTTGTCGTCAGATACAGACTCGGATGATGTCTTGTCATTTGTCAAAGGTGATGTTTCATAATTGATTAGTCTTTTCATCAGAAGAGTTACAGTTAGGGTCGAGGGAAAAATCAAAATTATTCAAAGCAGCCCTTTACTGTTTAAAAGTTGAGCTTGAGGGGCGCCTGTGTGGCTTAGTCATTAAGCGTCTGCCTTCGGCTCAGGTCATGATCCCGGGGTCCTGGGATCAAGCCCCGCATCGGGCTCTCTGCTCCGTGGGGGGCCTGCTTCTCCCTCTCCCACTCCCCCTGCTTGTGTTTCCTCTCTCGCTGTGTCTCTCTCTGTCAAATAAATAAAATCTTTAAAAAAAAATAAAAGTTGAACTTGACTTTCTAGTTTTTCTAAATGTGTCATCTAGATATTTTGACATGCCGATTTTCTCTGTAGCTTTTTTGGTGGTGGAGTCAGAAGGAGAGTCTTTGAGAATTCTGGATGCTGGTGGCATCAAGGGGCTTGGCGTCAGGAGCACTGGGTTGAGTTCTGGAACTGCTTGCCTGACCCTAGGTGAGTCAGGTTATCCCACAGATCTTCCATTGACTCCTTATGAAATTGCTGGCATCTAATATCTATGGAAAGGCTTTTTCCACAGAAACTGTTCTGCCTAATGAAGAGCAATTAAAAATGAGGTGATTTGGGCTGTGTTATTCTGTGAATAAAGGTTTTAACCCCCCCATCATAGGATATGGTGTTTTATTGTACAAGGAGTCCTCAGAAGGCTGCAATGAAAGAAGCAGGTCTCAGAGCATGTCCATGTTCCATTGATACGTTCCTTACAGTTTGCCCAGGTAGGAAGGTAAGTGGAGAGAAATACGACAGAAGGGGAAAGTAGTGAACCATTCATTAGGTAGCCTTCCACCTTTCTCATGAAAGCCTTGGGCCAGTGTCATTTTGGAAGAAGAGGGGAGTCCTGGAGCTCTGCAGCGGATGGGGGAGTTCCAGGTCTGGGTAAAGCTGACAGGGGTCTCAGAGGAGAGCTGAGTGCATTGAGCAGGAGGGTGTGGGCAGGGCGGGCTCCAGGGGTGGCTGTGGGTCTCCCGGGTGAGAGTGGTGACAGGTGGAGGGCCGTGAGGAGGTTCCTAGCCGAGGACAGGTGAGGCCCAGGTGGAGAGCTGGCCGAGCACCTTCTTCTGTGCCACCAGCCTCACCCAACATACACGACGTCATTGTCTGTCCCTGTCACTCCAGTTCAGACGTCTCAGAGGTGCCAGGCCAAGACGTTTGTTTGAGCTTCTTTCTTTGAGTGTGTGTGAAGTTTCAAAATTTTGATTATGGAAATCACGGGTCATCGGAACATCTGTTACTCTTTTATTTCCTGCTCTTCTTTCCATCACCAAAGTGAATCATACCTGCTAGTGGAAGGGGCTATCTGTGTGTTTTTATATCCCAATTTAATTAAACAGTGGGAAAATAACCTTCCAAAATATTATGAGAATCCTTGGTGGGTGTTCATGTTTTCCTCTTCCATGAACCACATTCCGATACTAGAAATCATGTTTTAAAGTAAAACACAGCCTCAGAGCTGTAACAAGGTGCACTGCCCTTTGTGAGAGGGGCACATGGAGACAGAGTGTAGATTCTTCAGGAGCTCGTGGAGTGGTGCATCGTGCTCCCAACGGAAATTGAGCCCCCTGTTAGCCTTCCCTGAGGGGGCTGCTTACCTGGTGGCCCATCCTGGGCTCTGGAAGCTTGACCCGGTGAGTCACTTGTGACTTGAGCTGGGGAATTTATGAAGAAAACGGAAGGAATCCTGGAGGGTGCCTGCATCCTTTGTACTCGGACAACTCCACGAAGCAAAGGAACTCATCATACTGTGAGGCATGTCGGGATCCCTGAGGGAAAGGGCTTCGCTTCGTGGGCTGAGGTAGTGTCTTCATCCTTATCTGGACCAAGCCATGTTGTGTGGCTATGGAGATCCAGACCCTTATGTGACCATGTCATTATTATTATTATTATTATTATTATTTTAAGAAAACAATATTGACATTGACTTTGAGATACAAATATCGTAAGGAAAAACACAAGATCAAATATATATATATATAATGATTGAACTCGCGGCCTCTCTCATTAGTATGGGTAATGTAGGGCTGCCCGTATGAGAAAGACCAAGGAATTATATTTCGATTAGAAGTGTGCTGTGCACACGTAGTGTTTTATTCTGTCATTTGCCTTATTTTTCTGGAGGGAAAATGGAGTGGTGACTGGAGCTTGGTTTCTGATTTTAAGGAATGGGAGACAAGTGAATTGCAAGACCAGTGTTGATGCTGACATGGTGCTCAATGCCCAGTGAGCGAAGGTTTGAAGCTCGGACTTGGAAGCCTTGATGTTCAGCGAGGATGTTGTCCGAGTTTCCAGCACATCGAGTCACTTGGCTGGTGTGCCTAATCGGGCTAGTTCCTGCCTTTCTAAGGGCAGTTTGAAAGTGGCTTGAAACCCTAGGGTACTTGTGGAGTGGTCTGGATGGGACACCTGTGTGGGCCAGTGTAGATGCCACCCAGGGAATTCCAGAGCTAATGGTGAGCACATTTGTGAGGCTGGAGTTTGCCCCTCTGTGAGAAGCATTGAGCTGGAGTGGAAAGAAGTCGCTGGGTCTTATGACTCACTGTGTGAGCAGGTCTGAGCCTGGCAGGGTAGTCAGATCAGATAGCTGGGAGGTTGTGATGCCGTGGTGGTGGACCGTTGCTCATGATGGGCAGACCAGCTTGCTACAGGGACAGGGACTGGGCTGTACTCCCTGGCCAGCCCTCCTGCTGCAGATGTGATGAGAGAGTTGCTTCCTGTTTGGTGCTTGAGCCCTCGGCTCAG
Organism: Callorhinus ursinus; assembly: GCF_003265705.2. NCBI lineage: Eukaryota > Metazoa > Chordata > Mammalia > Carnivora > Otariidae > Callorhinus > Callorhinus ursinus. The sequence continues at coordinate 3,245 of NW_027400661.1, forward strand.
CAGGGTGGTTGGTGGGAAGCAGCCCACAGGCAGCATTATCGATTCTTGCCCATTGTGCCTCCTGCTTCCTCAGAGGAGGCACAGCAGATGTCCTCTGCCTGGTGTGTGTGAATTCAGTCAGCAGAAGCAGTTCTTCCAGAGCCCCATCCCTGAGAAATCCTCTCCACATTCCTGTGCTGTGTGCAAGAGGTCGCTTTTCATCTGGAACTGAAATCTCAGCTCCTGCCATTAGGTTCTGAGGCCACACAGGACACCAGTATCCGTGCAGTTCTGCTTCTGCATGGGGCCTGATGTGCGAGACTGAGGTCGAGCCTGGTCGGCCTGTTGATGCCGCTGCAGGCTCCTTCCTGGAAAATGTGCAGCACAGCCTGGTTTGTGATGATATCGCAGGAAAGAGGGACAGGTGCACCACTCCGCCTGACCACAGGAGTATTCCGGACGTCAATCCCAGGTGGTTGGTGCAGGGAGGAGAGATGTCTGTTTCCCAGGACGTTGGCCAGAGGGAGAGTTGGATCCTGGGATGGGTCTCTGCTCAGCTTTCTCAGATGAGCACCTCAGGCAAGGAGAGGAAGTGTGAGTGCTCACCTGTAATTGAGGAAGGTGTCTGGCTTCAGGTCTCATGGGCAGGTGGATTCCTCGTGTGGCTCATTTTCCTGATAGTGTTCAGGGTGCAGTTGATGGACCCCTGGTCCTTGGCATCCTGGCTATGCCAGACTCCTGGGGCACCTTTTCCCCCGGGGCTTTGGACCAGGAAATCGGAGGGAGTCAGTGGTGAAACCGTCAGTGTAGGCCTTCGTTTCTGCCCTGCCGAGAGGGACTGGGGACTGTGATAACTGCTATGGAAATACAGAGCAGGAGACAGGGCTGGGGTGCTGCAGGGGAGGTAAGGGTGGTGCTTGCTATTCACATAGAGCCAGGTGGGACTTCACTAGGAAGGTGATCCTTGAGTCAAGATCTAAAGAAAGTGAGTGATATCACATCAAGAGCATTCTAAACAGAAGGAAAGCATGTGTATAAGTCCCGGGGCAGGAGCGTACCAGGTATGTCCAGAAGTAGCAAGAAGGCCCTGTGGCCACGGGAGACAGCCTAGGACATGACCTCAGGGAGGTGACAGAGGGAGACAGAAAGCCATTGCAGTGCTGTGACCCCATGGGACCCTGTTTCCTTGGGCCATCCTGGCTACAGTGTTGAGAACAGATGACAGAGTGTTGAGGATGGGCAGGGGAGGTCCATGATGAAGCTTTTCCAGGAACTCAGGCAAGAGATGGCCTCTAGTGTGGACCGGACAGGTGGCCTTGGAAGGAGTGGTCAGTCCTATTCTGGGTACGTTTAAGAAGGAGCTCACCGGATTTGCTGATGGGTTAGATACTGGGAATGGGAGAAAGAGGAATTGGGGTAACTCCCAGCTGTGGCTGGTTGTCCTGAGCGAGGGGAAGGAGGAGGTTTCTGGGGGTAGGAGGTCGTCTGTGTTCCGCATGCTCAGGAAGGTGCCTTTCACGGTGGATCTGCTGATGTGCGTGTCCAGGAGAACATTTAACATCTACTCCCTCAGCAACTTTCAAGTACAAGTATCCCCCACTTTTTAAAAGTTCACGGTACACATGGCTTTTTTTTTTTTTTTTTTTAAAGATCTATGTCATTACCCGGCTTCAATAACAGGAGGAATCCTGAAGAGGATTTCGCTCTGATGAAAAAAGTCGAAAAGTGAGCATCGCGTTCATCATCTGTTTTGCGGGGAGCCACTTCAGAGGCGGCGTGCACCTCAACCAGGTCTTTCCTGGGAACCGCTCTCCAGGTCCAGCCCCCAGCCCTTTGAATTGTGTCTGTGAGCATCTGCTGTGCTTCATCTCTGTCGGGAGCCATGAGCAACAAGGGGGTTAATCAGGTAGAGCAAAGG
>NW_027400662.1:0-5137 GCF_003265705.2 Callorhinus ursinus
GGGCAAGTTCTACAGATTCGGGGCGGCTGCCATTTTCCAGGGTACTGAAGGCGGCTAGTAACTAAGCTCACACTGTTTGCTGGTTGGGATTTTGTTTACAGAGTTCCCAGCAGCCTCACCAGGTGAGTAAATAATGTCACTTCTGACAGGTAATGCAACCTCAAGATACTTTGGGGACCTCGTGGAGAGAAATCCACCTATATCTACAGGAGTTGCAGGCATGTCTGATGGCAAGTACTTGGCTTGGCTTGTGGCCTGGAGAGGCTTCTAAAAATTCAACCTAGAGATTTCTTATAAATGTTCCAGCAAAGTGAATTCTAAAAGATCTATATGACCATTCATTATTTTTGCTGAGCTTATATAATAATCGGGCCAGGTTTGTTGAAACTGGACTTGGTTTTCAAATAAATGAGTCCTGATTTGGCTGTCTCTGATTGAAAGGAGGGTTATTTTAGAGAAAAAATTGTGTTTCAGTAATGCACCTTTGTGGATGTTGAATCCTAGTTCTGATTGTCTTTTAACAATGTTTACCTAAGCTAGACAACTTGAGGCAAACTTCAGAGAAAATTGCACAATAGCTCATATAGACAATCTTTGTGCTTTTTATTCTGTAGTGATAATAACAGGACCCCACTGGCATATGATTATTTAAATAACTGGAAAATAGGATTGATTTCCCAACAATTATATAACTCAACTAATACCTTGCCAATTCTATGTGGCTGTGACAATGAAATCATTCCTTAAAAGCCAGAGAATACCCCATTCCATAGGGTTAACTATGGGCATGTGAAGATAATGGATGACCCACTTTCTTTATGATTGGATTGGATGATGCACTTGGGGATGCCCTTATCTCTTGACAAGTCTTCTCCCACTTGCCAGCGATTCCTTATAATTAGGATATTGTTAAGTCTGAACCTCAAACAAAAAAGGCTTCTTGATGGATTTCATCCCTCATAGTCATATTTATCCTATTGAGGTACAATTGTAAACAAAGGCTTTAGCCAAGCACATAACAGCGCTCCCGGTAAAAAGAGCCTCAAAGCTCACTATGGGACAGTCCCTGACTGGAACGACTTCACATCAGGTCCAGAGAGTGTCTTAGAGGCCAAAGGCCACCAACAGATGATGGGAGGCAGACTTATTAAATACCAGGCAATGCTTATAGATATGCTTGAGATAATAGTTAAAACCTTTCGACTTTAAACCCAGTACACTTATGCCTGGACCTGACTACTGTACTTCTATAGAGCATAACTGTTCAGAGGTTATTGATCTCGTTTATGCTAGTCAACTAGATTTAAAGGATTCCCCTATCAAAAATACAGATGACAGTTGGTTTACTGATGGCAATAGTTTTATGGAAAAGGGAATAAGAAAAGCTGGGTATGCTATAGTATTCACTCATGCTTGGCAATTGCCAAAGCCTTAAAAATTAATATTTATACTGACTCCAAATATGCTTTCCTAGTCCAACATGCTCACAGAGCAATTTGGAAATTATTACTCTTCTTAAGGATGTACACCTACCTGACTATAATTCACCTCAAAGGCTTTATGACAGGCCACCGCTCATAATAAGCAGGCTTGGAGGAGACCTCAAACAGATTGGAGACTTAGAAATGTCCCAACACCTCCAAGCCCTGGGGAAAAAAAAACTATGCCACATCTTCCAAGTTTTAGAAAGGACCCCTATCCCCATGGGTAATTGGGCCCATCCCCACTAACCAGGGGACATGATATGAGTAAAAGGTTGTTAGAAGGAATTGTTCCAATCCACTTGGATGGGCCCCCATCTAGCAACTCCCACTGCAGTTAAAGTTGCAGGTATCACTCCCTGGATCTATCATTACCGAGTAAAGAAGGCAGCAGCCCCCACAGACCCAGATGATTGGCAGACAACCTGGGACCCGACAGACCTCCTCAAGTTAAAGATCCGGAAGACAACGCAGCAGCCCACAACTGCCAAGAGGGCCTCCAGCTCAATTTGACACCCCGAGGAAACCCGCGGATCCCCCACTTGAGGAGTCCACAACCTTGCTCTAGTCACAAACCTGGAGGCTGACTGGTCAACGCACGATGGAAGCTTGAGGAACTCAAGAGCGGACATTTGGACACTAAAGTCTCAGTGCCACCCTATACCAGTAATGATAGTGGTACTTGTGACCCTAGTGTTCTCTGTGGGTTTAGCTCAGTCAGCCCCAGGCAACTGAAATTGGACACAGAAAATCGCTCTAGCCGTAGTCTATATAGGTAGAGTGCATCCAGTGGAATCTACCGCTGGTAATTCAATACAGACCTCTAGACCAACAAGAAACCCAATGGTAATGGTCAATACCCATTCTAAGTTAGAAAAGACATCGAAAGTGGGGAATGAAGACAAAAATTACCCAGAGCAGGCCCAGGCGAGCAAGCCCCAGAAGATGGAAAGTTACTAGCTCAGTGGTAGAGCAAGAGATAACCAGAAGGGGTGCCTGGGTGGCTCAGGCATTAAGCGTCTGCCTTCAGCTCAGGTCATGATCCCAGAGTCCTGGGATCGCGCCCCGCATCAGGCTCCCTGCTCAGTGGGAAGCCTGCTTCTCCCTCTCCCACTCCCCCTGCTTGTGTTCCCTCTCTTGCTGTGTCTCTCTCTGTCAAATAAATAAATAAAATCTTAAAAAAAAAAAAAAGAGAGAGATAACCAGAAGCCCCTCTGGGAGCAAGAGATAACCAGCCATTTCTGCTTCTGTGAACAGGCTTCCCGCCACAGCCTTCCTGCACTGCTGTTCCTGCTAAAGCAATCCCCCACACCCCCAGTTTAAACCCACCTACCAGCAGTCAGCATAGCCCTTGGAACCTGACCCCCTGCGCTCCCCTATAAAAGCTCTATAACCCTGCTGCCCCGGAGTGCGAGCTCACCTGGGTCCAGCAGCGTAAAATAAACCTAAGTTCTACTTCTCTGAGGGTCGCTTGGTCTCACACTGGTCTGACTTTTATTTTTCCACAACAATAGTGGTTTGCAAAAATGGACTGATTAGCCTGACTCTACTTTCCTCAACTTTTTCTTGCTGCATACACCTTAGTAAGGAAGTTTGTTTATTCAATGCAGATGCCTCCAGCAATGGATTAACCTTTTACAGCCTAATCACTAAATAATTGCTAGAGACAAAAGGGACATGAAGTTATGTAACTCATTCAAATTGGCTTTCAAATTAGAATTTTTATCTTTATCAATCCCTAAACATGATGAGTCTTTCTGGTTGAGTTACAGAAAAAAATTTTATAAGAATACTCTTGCCCCTCTTTCATACAACCCTTTCCTACAAAATATAGGAGATAATTAAAAAGATGTCAAATATTGATTTCAGGGTAAGCCACAATGATTTTCTAACAATAAAGCAAACATAAAACATGGCAGCTGGGGAGAAGCAAAGGCAGAAAGCAAGGACATTAATGACCTCTGTTTTTCCAAAGTGATTCTTGGAAACCTCTCTTCCTGAAGAAATATTCCCAGTGCAACCTTTCCAATCTACTGTGAGCACTTTGAGTGCCAACAGACTGCTGAGTCTCCAGCCACACCTGCCACAGCTCTGACTATGGGACAAGAGGCGTGGCCCCAGCTCCTGGACTTGCACACAAAGCACCTTCACATGTCTTCCACCCTCACAAAGTGGATGGACAGATGTCATGGACAGATCAAACTGCTGGGAACTGACTGCTTCCCACAGCCCCACTGAAACCAAGGGCTCAAATGAATATTCCAACTGGGCAGGGACTCCTAGAGGGGAAGGTCCCATTGCTGGAGGCCACACGAGGGCCCCTGGCAACCTGTATCGCCTGATTCACGTATGTCCGGCTCTTGGCTCCCTATCAATTGTCTCACAGGACACTGCTTCAGGAGTACCACCTATGTCCTGTGAGACTATACTTCCTGTGTGTGTGCCCTGACTAGCCCAACACTGCCCCATCCTGGAAGCCTTTCATGTCAGCATCCATTTCCTCACCAGAGTAGGCTCTGCCTGAATTGGTGATGGGTCAGCTTAAAAAGGTTCATTCAGAAACTTACAGATATGTGTACCTGCATTTCTAAGATAGTCTTTCATAATTAATGGGATTTGTTTAGCTGGCTGGGATGGTCACTTCTATGTGCCTATTTGGTTAGGCCACACTACACAGATAACTGTTCAAACTGTATTCTGATGTTGACACAAAACTACTTTTCAGATGAAATTCATGTTCCTACATCTAAAATTGAAATTTCTCTTTTAAATCTAAATTTTAAATATATATATATACACATACACACATATATGCATGGATATATACATATTTATTTATATATACACACACACATACATATATATATTCATGGCAATATATACCTCCTCTTGGTACCCTTTCTCTGGAGAATCCTGAGTAGTATACCGGCTCAGTCCAGGACTCTTAAAAGGCATCGCTGAGATCAATATCACAGTGTGGGCTGGTCTCAGCCTGTTGCATGGGTTCTAAGACAGAGCTACCAGTGGCATTTCCCTCTCACCCTCTGCAGACTGTAGACCATTTGGCTCACTATTATGACACAGGGTGTGGTCATCTTACTTTTTAGAGTTTACTTTAATTCCACAAATGTGGACTGGCCTCTTGTCGTGTGTCAGGTCCTTTACTCTGTCCTGAGGACACCAGGTTGAGCTGCGTGTTTCTAACCTTCCAGGAAGGAGTTAAGAGTCTGGTAAGGGAAATAAACATGAAAACAAAACTTCAGTGCAGTGAGGCAATGAGCATGGCTGGTTTTCCTACCTCACTGATGACAGATGGTACTATGAATATCTCCATCCCAAAGGGGACCTTCTGCAGACCACCAACTATGGGACAGTATTCAGCCTGCTTCTCCTCTTCATACACTGTAAGCTGAGCAAGCCACTGACCACTATGGAGAGAAAGGTGTCCTCATTTGCTGCCCATATACTCCACTAAAAGTACCAAGGAACCATCCTGGACCTGTTCCTGACACCCAGCAGGTAGAACTAATCACCCCTAGACCAGTAACACCATTTGGGTGATACCCAAGGGACAATCAGATCTCCTACTGCTGCTCACAGACAACATCTGACTTTTACTCCTACTCTCCTTCTGTGCCCCTTTCTTACCTGAGAAG
>NW_027400663.1:0-5135 GCF_003265705.2 Callorhinus ursinus
TGCCAGTGTGAACCATGAGATCATTTGGATAGGAACCTGGCAGAAGGCAACCTTTGCCCGCTCCAGGGAGAGTTTGCCAAACAAATGAATAGTGTAATCAGGATCCTAGGGGGTTGTTTGAGACCACTTCAGAAAATGAATTATGTCCAAAGGTTCTTAGACTTCCCCCTGAAGTATGTTATACAATGGCCATCCATTTACATTTTTCATCTGTATGTGTATGTGTGTGTGTGTGTATGGGCGTGTAGTTTGAAGATGCAAAATAAAATCATTCTTATCTCATCATTAAAATGGCTCATGCAGGGGACACCTGGGTGGCTCAGTAGGTTGAGCGTCTGTCTGCCTTCGGCTCAGGTCATGACCTCGGGGGCCCTGGGATCGAGCCTCACGTCAGGCTCCCTGCTCAGTGGGGAGTCTGTTTCTCCCTCTCCTCCCCTCCCCCCACCCACTCATACTCTCTCTCTCAAATAAATAAATAAAATCCTTAAAAAAAATGGCTTATGCACAGGACACATTTTAACATTGTTTGAAATGTGAAAATTTTAAAATATCTGCAGATTTAAACGTTTTAGTTCAGAAAGGTCCATCTAGTAAGTGATACTAATTAAGGAGGTTTTATAAACCCCTGAATCCAGGCGAGGGAGGCACCTGACTGACCCTGGGCAGCCATGACATGCCAGAAAGCCAAAGGTTCCTCTAGAAACAGCTGCAGGGGACAGCAGGGCATAAACGGCGGCCTCAGGGTCGAGGCTCTTCCTGGAACAGCCAGACTGCCCAGATGGCCTTTCCAGAGCTGGAAGATGCAGACTTGTCACTGAGGAGGACGGTAAAAATAGTTCTGTGTGGGTGGCAGCTGGGCCCAGAGGCCCTGGCTTCCTTGTCTCTGGAGCAGAAAAGGCAGCCCAGGTGACAGACAACTTCTTAGGCTCCCGAGGCCTCCCACAAGCTCTGGGGGCTGGGGGGGGTCTTTCCCTAGCAATGAAGCCCCCCCAGACCCGTCCACACACCAAGTGCTGGAAAAAGCCGGGGTCAGGTTTTAAGGTAGCAAAGGGTTGCATTCTGGCTGTGTGTCAGTCACCAACCAGCTCTGTGTCCTCCGGCAGAAGCTCTCTCCTTCCTGCGCCTCCATTTTCTCATCCGTCAAATGGGGCTAATGGTTTCTCTCCCTAAGGTGGCTGTGAAACTTCAATAACAAAGAGAGCCAGCACATTTTACACTGCAGCCTCACTCTTCTGCCCCTCTCCCTCCCACCAGTTGCTCACCATCCATCCCGCGCATTGTTCAAGAGTGGCTCTGAGGCAAGCCAGCTGTATGTCAGCCCCGTGGAAAGGTCTACACGGACAGGAACTGAGGTCTCGAGACAAGTGCCATGTCAGGGAGCTTTCTCAGAAGCCAATCCTCTACCCCAGGCAAGCTCTCAGGCGACCGTGGCGCCAGCCACCACCCTGGCTGCAACCTCATGAGACACTGACGGGAAGTTCCCAGCTAAGCTGCGTCCAGCTTCCGGGCCCCCCGAAAGCTGTGTGAAGTCATAAATGTTTGCTACAATTGGGGATAAGCTGTGATGCAGCAGTAATAACTAAGATGCTTCCCTTTCGGGGCTGTCCTAAGAATTAAGAGATGGGGTGCCTGGGTAGCTCAGTCGGGTCAACGGCTGCCTTTGGCTCAGGTCACGATCTCAGGGTCCTGGGATCAAGTCCTGCATCGGGCTCCCTGCTCAGCGGGGAGTCTGCTTCTCCCTCCCCCACTCCCCCTGCTTGTGTTCCCTCTCTCGCGGTGCTCTCTCTGTCAAATAAATAAGATCTTAAGAAAATAAAGAATTAAGAGTTAATGCACATCAAATAGCCACCAGACGTACTGGGACCGGTGGCTCCAGAAAGGGCAGAAAGGAGAAGCAGAAGGAAGGAGCATGAGATAAGAAGCCTCGGTCCAGGTCCGAGCCAGGAAGGCCCCTCTTCCAGAGCTCTGGCGAGCAGTCTGACAGACTCAATATACCCACAGACAATGGCTGCGCCATCTGTAAAAATAGAATTCTGACCCGCTCCCTGCAGCAACAGCTAAGGAGGCGAACCCCTCTCGGAGCAGCCACGAGGCCTCCCCTGTAGCACTTGGCCCAAACACAGCCCAGACTGGACCGCTAGCTGACAGCCTCCCTAATTTTGCCCCCACGTCCAATGTAGGACCAACTGGGAAAAGTCCAATAGGCTCCCCTAACCCATCACAGAGGGTACCCCCCTTCTAGTTAGCACACCTAAAGCTTCCCCATGCCCAGAGAGCCTCTGATCAGAACCTGAAGCCTTCCCTTTGTCCCGCTCTAAAGCTTTCCTATTCTTCTGCAGGCCTTCAATTCTCGGCTGAACTCAAGTGATTGGTAGCTGACTCCCTTGGGGTAGTGGGCTCGGAACACAGCCTTTGCGTCTTCTCATTTGGGTGGTCTTTGTTTATTTCCACAAGCCCATGTTCTCTCTCTGCTTTCCCGGCCCCAGGTCAAAGACAACATCTTCCTCTTCCCCCAGGTAGCTACAGAAACCAGCTCAGGGATGATGGAAGGGGGAGGGTAGGAATAGTTAAGAACATAGCTTTGGAACAAGACAGATCTGGGCTCAAATTCTGGTTCTGATACTTAACTAGCTGTGTGATCTTGAGTAAGCCAATTAACCACTCTGAGTTTCTTCACCTCAAGAAGACAATCCAGTGGAACCCAAGGGCTGGTGTAAGAATTCAGGGGGGTACAGGGGCGCCTGGGTGGCTCAGTCAGTTAAGCAGCTGCCTTCGGCTCGGGTCATGATCCTGGGGTCCTGGGATCGAGCCCCACGTCCAGCTCCCTGCTCAGCGGAGAGCCTGCTTCTCCCTCTCCCTCTGCCTGCCACTCTGCCTATTTGTGCGCTCTCCCTATCTCTCTGTCAAATAAATAAATAAAATCTTAAAAAAAAAAAAGAATTCAGTGAGGTACTAATATATTTAACGCCCCGAGCATACAGTAGGTGTTTAATAAAGGAAAGGCCAGCCATCAGTCCCCTCACAGCCTCTTGCTGGTGTAGGCAGGCCTCTCTGGTCCCCACCATTCCTCCTCCCACCCCTGCTTTCTGCACAGCAGGCAGCTTGACCTCCGCGCCCGCGGCATCGAGTCAAGAGCACAGACTCCATGTCCAGGGCATATCCAAGCTCAGGGGCTGGTCTCGGGAGAACCTTGGGCAAAGGACAGAACCAAGCATTTCTCTAAAGAAATCCACTGGTCAAAAGCAGAGGGCAAAATATCTGGCCAGAAACCTGTTGTCTCTCTGTTCTATCCCGGCTCTCAGGGGTGGTCAGGGCCGGGAGACCCTTGTGCCAGGCGGTTCTTCCAGGACCCAGGAGGGTGAGCCAGGTCTTCTTCCCCCAATCTCTCCTGTGTCTGTGTGTGTGTCAGTTTCCTTGTCTCTAAAATGAAAAACGTAAGAGTTTCCCAGGAGGCACACACACGTGAATTAGTTCTAATGGTGGGGCCGTGGCTTTGAGATGCTTCACCCTGGGGCGTCGTGAGTCCCCTCACTCCCACTCGCCAAGCCTTTCCATCCCCCGGTCTCTCCCTCTGCCACCAAGAGCGGCATCCAAGCCTCCTGCAGCATCTTCTGCCTGGACTATGGAAAAGACTGCTAAACGCTTTCCCTTCTTCCCCACAGCTCAAACAATGCAAATTACATCAGGGTGAGAAACCATCCCACATCCCATAAAGTCAGGCAGATTTTTAAAATAATGACAATAACCAGGATCGGGGGCAATGCCCCCCTTCCCCACAGGGCTGGAGTGTAAACTGGTATATTTCTAATTCATTTTTAGAAGATTTATTTATATATATTTTAGGAGAGAGAACACGCAGGTGCATGAGGTGGGGGGGTGGGAGGGGCAGAGGGAGAGGGAGAGAAATCCTTAAGCCGACTCCCCCACCTCGAGAGGGGAGCCCAAGGCAGCGCTGGATCCCAGGACCCCTGAGATCATGACCTGAGCCAAAATCAAGAGTTTCATGCTCAACCGACTGAGCCACGCAGGTGTCCCCTAAACTGGTATATTTCTGCAGAACAATTTGATAGGATGTAACCTTCTGATTCTGCAGGTCCATTTTTCAAAATATAAAGGAAACAACTAGACTATGGAAAAGTCTGCACAGACTTTGTTACAGGGTCTTGACCGTAATATTGCTTTCCACACAAAAAAGGGGGAACAACTAAAATACCCCAAAATAAACACCTTCGTAAAATAGATTGTGTAGTTTCTACCTTGAAACACCATCCCTTCCCTTAAACTGCTATTACAGATCAGTGGTTCTCAAAGCACAACCCGGAGGAGTAGCACCAAGAGCTTCCCCTGGGAATTTGTTAGAAATGCACATCCTGGGGTCTCCATCCCCAACCTACTGCTTCAGAAACTCTGGTCTGGGCCCAGCCATCTGGGTCTTAACAAGTCCTCCAGGATATTCAGAACCACTGTTGTAGAAGAATATTTATCACTACTTAAAAATACACAAATGGCAAAAGGTTGCAAAACAATAGGGACAAAACAGTGGGTATGAACAGTGAATCGTTATTTGAATATACGTATGTATTGAGACACACAAAGGAAAAAGCCCAGAAGATTTTGTACCAAGCTGGTAAGGGTCGACGACTCTGGGTGGTGGGATTACAAGGTCTTAGATTTTTTTAATTTTGCTAATCCATACTCTCTAGTTTACAATGATGCGTTCTCTGTAAAAAGGAATGAAGGGGGGGGAACCCGCAATAAACTTCTTCTTAAATTAAAATTAAAAAAAAAAATCGAGTGAGGCGGGGTAGGGGCAGGGTGGGAAGGAGGCAGCACGCCCCGCCGCCACAGCCTGCAGCCCGGGGACAGCGGGGAGGGGCGGGGAGGGGCGGGGAGAGGCTTGCGGGAGCGCCCCGCACCCCTCGCCACCGCCGCGGCGGCGCGAAGAGAGAGGCGAGGGAAGCCAATGCCGCGGGTCACGGCTACTCCTGATGTCTAGGAAGATTTACTAGGAGGGGAAGAGCGGAGAAGAGATTTAGGGCCGACTTCAGGAAGAACTTAACGGCTACGAGGACCGAATCCCGGAATGGGCGCCTTGGGGAGATCTTCCACCCCGAAACAGTCCGCCGCTGCCCCCC
>NW_027400664.1:0-2148 GCF_003265705.2 Callorhinus ursinus
TTCTCTGAACGCTGTCCTGAGTTCCACATGGCGTGTTTTCCTTCTGGGTGACAGGCTGAGTCTTCTGGTCTTGCTGGAGCCAGCCTTCGTGGACAAATCCCTCAGATGCCTCTGTAGGGTGACGGTTAGGACCTGGGGGCACGGCAGGCCTGACATGCAAGCACTGTAGCCTGCTCGGTGGGGTTTGTCTTGAGGGCGTGGGTCAGGGTGAATGTCAGGATCATGGTTGGCCGCCAGAGGGCGCCAAATTTGTGCGTTGGCTGGGATGGGCATTCAGAGTTCTCGGGTTCTGAACACTCTCCGGAGTTGCAAGTAGTGTGTTTGAATTCTTTTCGGTGAACTGAGTCCTCCAGTGTCACTCAGGTATTGCCATCCCTGGGGCTTTGGAGCCAGGCTTCTGGGGACAGAAGCTCAGAAGCCAACCTAGGGATAGACTTACAGCCTATGGTCATTTCATCCCTGATCTGCCAACGCTGGGGCAAGCTTTGGGGGGCAGGGGATCTGAGTTGGGGGCGTGGGATTAGGGTGAGTGTGAAGCTCAGGGTTTGTGGGCAGGAGCCGTTGGAAGTGGCATTTCGCTGGGATGGGCACGCAGAGTTCTACTCCAAAAGGTTTACCCCGATTTCCCAATGGTGTGGTTCCTTTCTTGGAGACAGACTGAATCCTCTGGTATTGCTCAGGTGCCCCCGATCCCTGTGGCTTTAGAGCCAGGCCTCTGGGGCCAGAGCCCTCAGAAGCCAGCGAGGGATAGGGTTAGGGCTTAGGGGCATGGCAGGCCCGACGTGGCTGCTTTGGGGGTTTGTCTTGAGGGCGTGGGTCAGGTTGAGTGTCAGGCTCGGGGTTTGCCGCCATAGGGTGCAAAATTTGTGTATTCCTTATGATGGGCATTCAGAGTCCTCCGGCTCTGAATGCTTTCCTGAGTTCCAAATGGCGCATTTTCCTTCTTGGTGGCAGCCGGAGTCCCGCAATAATGCCCGGGTGTCCCGAATCTGTGGGGCTTTGGAGCCAGTTTCTGCGGACTGACCCCTCAGAAGCCAACCTAGGGTGAGGGATAGGACATAGGGAAACCAGAGGCCTGATGTGCCACCGCTGTGTCGAGGTTCCTGGGGGTGGGGGATCGAGGGCATGGGTCAGCATGAGTGTCTTGCGTCAGCGTGAGTGTCTTGCTCTTCTTTTCAGCTGGGGGACTGCTGAAAGGGTGGGTGCGCTGGGATGGGCATGCAGTGTTCTCCTGCTTGAATACTTTCCAGAGTTACAATTGGTGGGGTTTCTCTCTGGGTGGCAAGCTGAGTCCTCTGGTCTTGCTCTGGAGCGAGCCCTAGGGAACAAAGCACTCAGGAGCCAATCTAGGCTTGGGGTCAGGGCCTAGGGGCACGGCATGCAGAATTCTCCTGCTCTCAGTGCTTTGAGAAGTGCCAAATGGTGCATTTTGCTTTGTGGTGTCAGGCTGAGTCCTCTGGTATTGCTCAGGTGGCCCAAATCCCTGGGGCATGGAGCCAGGGACCTAGGGAGAGAGCTCCCCGAAGCCAAGCAAGGGTCAGTGTTAAGGGCCAGGTGCACTTCACTCCTGGTCTGCGGGAACTGTGGCGAGCTTGGGATGGGCTGTATGTCTTGAGGGTGGGGGTCAGGTTGAATGTCAGGCTCAGAGTTTGCCGCGAGGGGGCGCAGAAAGTGTAGTTTCACTGGGATGGGCATTCAGAGTTCTCCTTCTCTGAATGCTTTCCAGAGTCCCAGTGGCGGGGTTTCCTTCTGGGTGGCAGACGGAATCCCTCTATATTGGCCGGGGGTCCCGAATCCTTAGGGCTTTGGAGCCAGGCTCTGGGGACAGACCATTCAGAAGCCAAACTAGGGTTACTCTTTGGGGTTAGGGCCATGACACACCTGATTTGCCGGCACTGTGATGAGCTTCCCGAGGTGTGAGTTGAGGCCGTGGGTTGAGGGAGCGTCAGGCTCAGGGATTGCGGACTGGGCACATTGAACTTGGGGTTCATTGGGATGGACTGGCACAGTTCTCCTGCTCTGAATGCTTACTGGAGTTCCCAATGGCACATTATCCTTTTTAATGGCAGGCAGAATCCTCTGGTACTGGTCAAGTGTCCCAAAGCCCTGGGGCTTTGGAGCCAGACTCTAAGGACAGACCACTCAGAA
>NW_027400664.1:2158-5135 GCF_003265705.2 Callorhinus ursinus
TTCATTTCATCTCTTCATTTATTAATGTCCTGCCTCGTGCTACAAGAGTTGAGGCAGGCCTATGAAACAAGCCTCAGTTTTAAGTCTTTGTGCTCAAATATCTCTTTTCCTCCCTGGTCTCTTTGTCACATGTGAGCACCAGTATCAGTCAGGCCTGGCATTGGACAGCTGCCCTGCTGGAAAACAATGGCTATTCCCAGCCATTGTTAATGGGAAGTGGGCTCAACTTGTGCCGTGCACTGGCCATGCAGGCACACCCCAGTTTCGGGGGGGGGCAGGCCTCTGGTCTGCCTGCTAGTCTAGTACACATCTGGCCCTCGTGCTGGCTGCATACCCAGGGACAAAAGTCCATGAAGAAAGGTCCTCCAGGGTGGCTGCTCAGGCTGGTGGGGTTGTTCTTGGTGTGTTCAGGAAAGAGCAGACGCTGGTATGGCTGGAGTCGACCGAACAGAGACCACTGTAAAAGAGCAGGCTGAGAGTTTCACATAGCTGTGGGCAGTTGTGTGAACTTTGGCTTTTGCAGGGAGTGAGGGGTCATTGAGAGGAAAAGTGACCTGATCTCACCTGTGTTTAGTGGACCCACTTGGCTCTTGGGTGGGGTAGAGCAGGAAGATCTGTGAGGAAGCTATTGCAGCAGCTCAGGGGAGGTGGATGTTGCTTAGCCCAGGGTGCTGAGAAGTGGTAAGAGTCTAGCTGGTTTTTGAAGGTAGATGAGCTGATGAAGATGGTGAGAAGGAATGGAGACAGGGATGCCTGCAGTATATTTGGCCTAAGAAATGGGATTGAGCCCCCATTTCTTGAATCAAGGAAGGTTGGAATGGCACATGCTGGGTGAGGGAGGCCAGGAAGGGCTGTGTTGGCTTCGAGGTGCCAGAGGTCCATGAAGGGGCGCTCACCATAGTGCTGAATTTTGGTGCAGTGCCTTGTTTTCAGTAACTAGTTCTTTCTAGTTAATGATCAATTTGAAAACCTAATGCCAGAGGATTCTTTTTGAGTAGGGGGCTGTGAGTCCCAGGTCTAGGGACCAGGCAGGATCACCCACGAACCTCAGCTCTCCCGCTAGGTCCCCCTGCTGGCCCTGTCGACCGGGTCTGGGCTGGGAGTCTGTCTGCCCATCTGGCTCACTGTGCTGACTTCCGCTCTTCCTGGCCAGCACCCAGTAGTGCTTCAGGGCCAGGCCCACCCCCTCGAGAGGGGCCCACAGGCTGCCGCAGGGAGCGCAGACAGGAGCGGGGCCGGTCCCAAGAGCGGAGGCAGCCCACTTCCTCTTCCTTGGAGAAGCAGCGTTTCTACTCCTGTGACCGCTTTGGGGGCCGGGAGCCCTTGCAGCCCAAACCCTCCCTCAGCAGCCACCCCACGTCACCAACAGCTGGGCAGGAGCCAGGACCCCCAAGACCGGTAAGAGAGGACCCCCCTCACTGCCCCTCCTTATGAGCCCCCCACCATGCTCCGAATCCTCCTTCATGTCCTGGTTCCCAGGCCCGAGTCTGCGCTGCCCCCATCCTTGCTCCATTCCTCCTGCACCAGCCGGATCCTCCCCTCCCAACTGTCCTGGACTGGCCTCTGGTCTCCCTTCTCCCCGAGCTGTGCCTGTCCCTTTGTTACCCACTGTTCCCCAAACACCTCCGCAGGCCTACCGGCACCAGCGGCTTTCTCCCCTCCACCACACACCCTACCGGTCCCTTCCCAGGGTGCCTGCCTCTCTCCATGCCTCACCCCCCACCTCCATCATTCTCACCTGCATTGGCCTCTGGTGTGGGACTTTGAATTTTTTTTCTCTGTTCTATTTGCCTGTAGGGTGGTGGTTCAGTGAATGGGAGCCCCTTGTTGTCAACATCCAGTGCTAGCACCCCTGGCCGTGGTGGGCGGAGGCAGCTCCCCCAGATTTCGCTGACCCCCCATCCCAGTGTCACCTACAAGACGGCCAACTCTTCGCCTGTCCACTTTGCGGGGGCACAGACCAGCCACCCCACCTTTTCCCCAGGCCGGCTTAGCCATGTCCTTTCCGAACACAACGCTCTGCTCCAGAGAGAACCCCTCAGCCAGCCCCTGGCCGCCGGGTCTAGGATCGGCTCTGACCCTTACTTGGGGCAGCGTCTGGACAGTGAGGACACTGCCCGCACCCAGCCCGAGGACACGCTTAACTTCGAGGAGGCTGTGGCCAACAACTCAGGCCGCTCCTCCCGGACTTCCTATGTGTCCTCTCTGACCTCCCAGTCGCACCCCCTCCACCGCGTGCCCAACGGCTAACAATGCACTCCGGGGCTCAGCTCGGGCATCCAGGTTCGGCATAGCTAACACCACCCCAACCAAGACCACTTGTGCTAGGCACACCTCTTCTGCACGCCTGCTCAGTGGGCGCGTTCCAGCCGATGAGTTTTATCATCCACACTGGGCTCCCAGGGACGCGCAGGGGCAGCAGCCCTGGGAGGAGGGGCCCCGCCATTGGGACCAGCTGGGGGGAGGCCCCGCGTCTCCCCCCCACCCCCCACCCCACCTCCTCTTTCGCGCTTGACCAATTCCTAAAGCCCTTTCAGAGAGGGACATGGCTCTCTCTGTCCCCTTGTATGCTGCCTGCCTGGGTCTCATAACACAGACCCTACACGGGAAGTTGCTGCATGTGCTGAGTGGGAACCTGTCATTCTGAATCCTGTGTGATGGCTCCCAGCATCTGGGGGGTGTCCCTGGGCCACTTTTAAGAGGTCTGGATCTGGTAGAGACCATCCTTTATCCACGTGTGTGGTACGGAGCCTGGCATGTTTCCACACCTGGCCAGATAAGACAGTGATGATGGTCAATAGCAGTAGCCTCGGGAGCTCGGCCTGTGGCTCCGTGCATTCTTGTCAGCGCCCAGAAACACGAACACATCTGGCATGTCTCTTTGTACCTGAAACAGCAGGTAGACACCAGAAATACACTCACACACTCTCTCCTCTCCCAGATGCTGTCAACCTTGAGAGGGACAAAATCTGGAAAA
>NW_027400665.1:0-5133 GCF_003265705.2 Callorhinus ursinus
GAATACACATTCTTCTCTAGTGCCCATGGAACATTCTCCAGAATTGAGCACATCCTAGGTCACAAATCAGGTCTCAACCGTTACCAAAAGATTGGGATTATTCCCTGCATATTTTCAGACCACAGTGCTTTGAAACTAGAACTCAATCACAAGAGGAAAGTCGGAAAGAACTCAAATACATGGAGGCTAAAGAGCATCCTACTAAAGAATGAATGGGTCAACCAGGAAATTAAAGAAGAATTAAAAAAATTCATGGAAACCAATGAAAATGAAAACACAACTGTTCAAAATCTTTGGGATACAGCAAAGGCAGTCCTGAGAGGAAAGTATATAGCAATACAAGCCTTTCTCAAGAAACAAGAAAGGTCTCAAATACACAACCTAACCCTACACCTAAAGGAGCTGGAGAAAGAACAGCAAATTAAGCCTAAACCCAGCAGGAGAAGAGAAATCATAAAGTTCAGAGCAGAAATCAATGAACTAGAAACCGAAAGAACAGTAGAACAGATCAACGAAACTAGGAGCTGGTTCTTTGAAAGAATTAACAAGATTGATAAACCCCCCGCCAGACTGATCAAAAAGAAAAGAGAAATGACCCAAATCAACAAAATCATGAATGAAAGAGGAAAGATCACAACCAACACCAAAGAAAGACAAACAATTATAAGAACATATTATGAGCAACTCTATGCCAGCAAATTAGATAACCTGGAAGAAATGGGTGCATTCCTAGAGATGTATCAACTACAAAAATTGAACCAGGAAGAAACAGAAAACCTGAACAGACCTATAACCACTAAGGAAATTGCAGCAGTCATCAAAAATCTCCCAAGAAACAAAAGCCCAGAGCCAGATGGCTTCCCAGGGGAATTCTAGCAGACATTTAAAGAAGAATTAATACCTACTCTCCTGAAAATGTTCCAAAACATAGAAATGGAAGGAAAACTTCCAAATTCATTTTATGAGGCCACCATTACCTTGATCCCAAAACCAGACAAAGACCCCATCAAAAAGGAGAATTACAGACCATTACCATTGGTGAACATGGATACAAAAATTCTCACCAAATACTACCCAATAGAATCCAACAGTACATTAAAAGGATTATTCACCACGACCAAGTGGGATTTATCCCTGGGCTTCATGGTTGCTTCAACATCCGAAAATCAATCAATGTGATACAATACATTAACAAAAGAAAGAACGAGAATCATATGATCCTCTCAATAGATGCACAGAAAGCTTTTGACAAAGTACAGCATCCTTTCTTGATCAAAACTCTTCAGAGTATAGAGTAGAGGGTACATACCTCAATATCATAAAAGCCATCTATGAAAAACCTACAAGGAATATCATTCTCAGAATGAAAAGCTGAGAGCTTTTCCCCTAAGGTCAGGAACACGGTAGGGATGTCCACTGTCACCATTGCTATTCAACATAGTATTAGAAGTCCTAGCCACAGCAATCAGAAAACAAAAAGAAATCAAAGGCATCGAAATCGGCAAAGAGGAAGTCAAACTCTCACTCTTTGCAGATGATATGATACTTTATGTGGAAAATCCAAAAGACTCCACCCCAAAACTGCTAGAACTCATACAAGAATTCAGTCAAGTAGCAGGCTATAAAATCAATGCACAAAAATCAGTGGCATTCCTATACACAAACAACAAGACAGAAGAGAGACAAATCAAGGAGTCGATCCCATTCACAATTGCACCCAAAACCATAAGATACCTAGGAATAAATCTAACCAAAGAGGCAAAGGATCTGTACTCAGAAAACTATAAAATACTCATGAAAGAAATTGAAGAAGACACAAAGAAATGGAAAAACGTTCCATGCTCATGGATTGGAAGAAGAAACATTGTGAATATATCAATGCTACGTAGAGCAATCTACACATTCAATGCAATCCCCATCAAAATACAATCCACCTTTTTCAAAGAAATGGAACAACTAATCCTAAAATTTGTATGGAACCAGAAGAGACCCCGAATAGCCAGAAGAATGTTGAAAAAGAAAAGAAAAGCTGACGGCATCACAATTCTGGACTTCCAGCTCTGTTACAAAGCTGTCATCGCCAAGACAGTATGGTACTGGCACAAAAACAGACACATAGATCAATGGAACAGAATAGAGAGCCCAGAAATGGACCCTCAACTCTATGGTCATGTTATCTTTGACAAAGCAGGAAAGAATGTCCAATGGCAAAAAGACAGTCTCTTCAACAAATGGTGTTGGGAAAATTGGACAGCCACATGTAGATGAATGAAATTGGATCATTTCCTTACACCACACACAAAAATAGACTCCAAATGGTTGAGAGACCTAAACGTGAGACAGGAGTCCATCAAAATCATAAAGGAGAACACAGGCAGCAACTCTTTGACCTCAGTCACAGCAACTTCTTCCTAGAAACATCACCAAAGGCAAGGGAACCCAGGGCAAAAATGAACTATTAGGATTTCATCAAGATAAAAAGCTATTGCACAGCAAAAGTAACCGTCCACAAAACCAAAAGACAACCGACAGAATGGGAGAAAATATTTGCAAATGACATCTCAGATAAAGGGCTAGTATCCAAAATCTATAAAGAATTTATCCAACTCAACACCCAAAGAATAATCCAATCAAGAAATGGGCAGAAGACATGAACAGACATTTTGCCAAAGAAGACATCCAAATGGCCAATAGACACATGAAAAAGTGCTCCACATCGCTCGGCATCAGGGAAATCAAAATCAAAACCTCAATGAGATACCACCTCACACCCATCAGAATGCCTAAAATTAACAAGTCAGGAAACAACAGATGTTGGCGGGGATGTGGAGAAAGGGGAACCCTCCTACACTGTTGGTGGGAATGCAAGCTGGTGCAACCACGCTGGAAAACAGTATGGAGGTTCCTCAAACAGTTGAAAATAGAGCTACCATATGATCCAGCAATTGCACTACTGGGTATTTACCCCAAAGATACAAATGTAGGGATCCGAACGGGTACGTGCACCCCAATGTTTATAGCAGCAATGTCCACAATAGCCAAATTGTGCAAAGAGCCAAGATGTCCATCGACAGATGAATGGATAAAGAAGAAGTGGTATATATACACAATGGAATATTATGCAGCCATCAAAAGAAATGAGATCTTGCCATTTGCAACGACGTGGATGTAACTGGAGGGTGTTATGCTGAGTGAAATAAGTCAATCAGAGAAAGACATGTATCGTATGACCTCACTGATATGAGGAATTCTTAATCTCAGGAAACAAAATGAGGGTTGCCAGAGTGGTGGGGGGTGGGAGGGATGGGGTGTCTGGGTGATAGACATTGGGGAGGGTATGTGCTATGGTGAGCACTGTGAATTGTACAAGAGTGATGAATCACGGATCTGTACTTCTGAAACAAATAATGCAATATATGTTAAGAAAAAAAAAAGAAGAAAACAGAAGAGGGGAAGAATGAAGGGGAGTAAGTCGGAGGGGGAGATGAACCATTAGAGACGATGGACTCTGAAAAACAAACTGAGGGTTCTAGAGGGGAAGGGGGTGAGGGGATGGGTTAGCCTGGTGATGGGTATTAAAGAGGGCACATTCTGCGTGGAGCACTGGGTGTTGTGGAGAAACAATGAATCATGGAACCCTACATCAAAAACTAATGATGTAATGTATGGTGATTAACATAACAATAAAAAATTATTAAAAAAAAGAACATACACTCCTCCATGTGCCCCTCTCACAAAGGGCACGACACCATGTTACAGCTCTGAGGCTGCGTTTTATTTTAAATCATTATTTCTAATATTGGAATGTGGTTCATGGAAGAGGAAAACATGAACACCGACCAAGGATTCTCATAATATTTGGGAAGATTGTTTTCCCATTGTTTAATTAAAATGGGAAATAAAAACGCACAGCCCCTTCCACTAGCAGGTATGATTCTCTTTGGTGATTGAAAGAAGAGCAGGAAATAAAAGAGTAACAGATATTCTGATGACCCTACATTTCCATAATCAAAGTTTTGAAACTTCACACACACTCAAAGAAAGAAGCCCAAACAAATGTCTCAGCCTAGCAACTGTGAGATGTCTGAACTGGAGTGACAGGGACAGACGATGACGTCGTGTGTGTTGGGTGAGGCTGGTGGCACAGAAGAAGGTGCTCGGCCAGCTCTCCACCTGGTCCTCAACTGTCCTCAGCCAGGAACCTCCTCACGGCCCTCACCTGTCACAACTCTCACCTGGGAGACCCACAGCCACCCCTGGAGCCCGCCCTGCCCATACCCTCCTTCTCTATGCACTCAGCTCTCCTCTGAGACCCCTGTGAAGTTTACCCAGATCCTGGTACTCCCCCATCCGCTGCAGAGCTCCAGGATTCCACCTCTTCTTCCAAAATGACACTGGCCCAAGGCTTTCATAAGAAAGGTGGAAGGCTACCTAATGAATAGTGCACACACACTTTCCCCTTCGGTTGTATTTCTCTCCACTTACCTTCCTACCTGGGCAAACTGTAAGTAACGTATCAATGGAACATGGACATGCTCTGAGACCAGATTCTTTCATTGCAGCCTTCTGAGGACTCCTTATACAATAAAATGCCATTTCCTCTAACGGGGGGTTTTAAAACTAATATTCATAGAATAATACAGCCCAAATCACCTCATTTTTAATTGTTCTTCATTAGGCAGAACAGTTTCTGTGGAAAAAGACTTTCCATAGATATTACCTTCCAGCAATTTCAAAAGGAGTCAACGGAAGATCTGTGGGATAACCTGACTCACCTATGCTCAGGCAAGCAGTTCTAGAACTCAACCGAGTGCTCCTGGGGAGGGTGAGAAGGCTGGGGCTTGGTGTTTGTGGTGTGTGGGAACAGGTTGGTGCTGGCCCCACAGGGAGGAGGCCCAGAGGCTGGTGTGGGGCCAGGAGCAACGACTGAGCACAGAGCACACAGCGGGTGGACTGCAGTTGGGGAGACGTCCCCGTGAAGGTTCCTTACCCTCTGTGGCTTCTCTGGGAAGCCCTGGGCTGGACTCTGTCTCTGCAAAGGCCCACAGAGAGCAGGCACAGAGGTGAGCTTTTCTCTTCTCACAGCTGCTCCACCACCTGAGGACCTAGAGCCGGATCTGGAGGGAGGGCTGG
>NW_027400666.1:0-5132 GCF_003265705.2 Callorhinus ursinus
TCCATAATCAAAATGGCAAGAATGCTGTATAGACCATGTCTTCAGATAAAGGCGAAAAGTTCCCAGATTTGAAATATTTTTGTGTTTAAACATACGCATTATAATGTAAAGATAAAACCAGAGTGTGCATTATTGTTATTGTGATAATGACTTATGGCCGTGCTTGAGATCTGTACACAGTAGTTCCTAACATACAGCTTACCTCTGAGCTTTTTTTAAATGAAAAATGTCTAGTATAATAATAATTTTAAAGAAAAATAAAATACAAATGTTGCCTTTATAGAGATAGATACAGATATGTATTAGTTTTAAAATGTTCACAGATAGACTTTTTTCTCCCGTGAATATATGTATTTGAAAAACATAACCCTTCTCCTTAGCAAAAGGCGAGGACGCAATATTCTACAATAGCCACTAAGTAGAGGTTGATGGGTTAATTTATAATTTATCTGTGATAATATTTTATACTTTTCCAGGAGGTCTGTGGTTGTTATTAAGTTACATATTGGAAGATAAAATTTTAGTTTGCTGCCTGAAAGAAATAGAACATGTAGTGGTTTAATGCAAATTTGAAATTATTTTATTTATATTAAAGTTAAATATCTTAAAAATGAATTGATTAAAGGCATTCTTTCCACTTATAATTTCATTTTTTTAAGTATTCCCGTATGTTTTGTAATTTTTTTCATTTTGTTATGGTAAAATACACATAACATAAAATTTACCATCGTAAACATTTTTAAGTGTATAGTGCAGTGGCCGTAAATATGTTCATTATGTTGTGCAGGAATCACCACCATTCACATCATAAAACTGAAACTCTGTCCCGATTAAAGACTCACTCCCCCTACCTGCTCCCTGCAGCCCTTGGCACGCACCATTCTCCTTTCTGTCTCTGAGAGTTTTTTGGCTAAGTACCTCATGTAACTAGAATCATGCAGTGTTTGTCTTACTGGGATTGGCTTGTTTTACTCGGCACCAGGCCCTCGAGGATCATTTGTGTTGTAGCAGGTGCAGTAGACTCGGTAATATTCCATTAGATGGATAGGCCACATTCTGCCTGTATCCATCCATCCATCCAACCATCCATGGACATTGGGTTGCTTCCATGTGGTCGCTATTGGGGATAATTCTGCTATGAACTTGGAGGTACAAATATCTCTTTGAGACCCTCCTTTCCATTTTGGGGGGGTCTATACCCACAAGTGGAATTTCTGGATCAAGTCGTAATTCCGTTTTCAACTTTTGGGGGACCCACCCTACCGTTTCCCACAGCGGCTGCCCCATTTTACCTTCCCACCAGTAGCGCACAGGGGTCCCATTTCTCCACATCCTCTGTTTCCTCCTTTTCTGAGCATTGCCATCCTCATGAGTGTGTGGTGTAAAGTGGGACCTCATTGTGCTTTTGATTTGCTGTTCCCCAATGATTAGTGATCTTGAGCATCTTTTCATATCTTTTTTGGCCATTTATATATCTTTGGAGAAATGTCTATTTGAGTCATTTTCCCATTTTTGAATGTTTTTTTGGTGGTGGTGATGAGTTTCAGGGGTTCTCTTTATATTCTGGATGTTAATCCCTTGTCAGATCTATGATTTGCAGATATTTTCTCCCATTCTTTGGGTTGTCTTTTTACTCTGGATAGTGTCTTTTGATGCACACAATTTAAAAATTTCATGAAGTTCGATTTGTCTGTTCTTTCTCTTGCTGCCTCTGCCTTTGGTGTCACATCCAAGAAATCACTGCCAAATTCAGTGTCATGAAGCTTTTGTCCGATGTTTTCTTCTAAGGGTTTTGTTGTTGTAAGACTTACATTTAGGTTTTTGGTACATTTTTAGTTATTTTTGTATGTGGTATTAGGGAAGGGTAACTTTATTGTTTTGCATGTGGATACCAGTTTTCCCGGCATCATTTCTTGAAAGACTCTTTTCTCTGGTGGAAGGTCTTGGCACCCTCATCAAAAATTATTTTAACCATATATGCAAGTGTTTGTTTCTGGGCTCTTCATTTTACTCCACTGGTCTGTATGTTTGTCTTTATGCCAGCACCACACCATTCTGATTACTGTAGATTTGTAGTAAATTTTAAAATCAAGTATGATTCTTCCAGTTTTGTTCTTTTGTTCCTCCAAGATTGTTTTAGATGTTGGGATCCCTTGCAATTCCATATGAATTTTGAGGGTTTTTCTATTTCTGCAGAAAATGTCATTGGGATTTTGATAAAGGATTGCATCGAATCTGTAGGTCACTCTGGGTATTCTTGACATTGTAACAATATTAAGTCTTCCAATCCATGAATATGGGACGTGTTTCCATTTATTTATGTCTTCTTTACTTTCATCAGTTTTGCAGTTTTTATTGTACAAGTCTTTCAAGTTAATTCCTAAATGTTTTATTATTTTTGAAGCTAGGTGGAATTGTTCTTATAATTTCCTTTTCAGATTGTTCATTGGTAGTGTGTAGAAATGCAACTGATTTTTTTTTTAAGATTTATTCATTTATTTTGGGGGGGGGTACAGAAGGAGAGGGAGAGAGAGTCTCAAGCAGACTCCACACTGAGCCCAGGGCCAGACACAGGGCTTGATCCCACTACCCTGAGATCATGACCTGAGCTGAAACCAAGAGTTGGACACTTAACTGATGCTTAACTACCCCACCTAGGCGCCCCTGAAATGCAGCTGATATTGGTATGTTGACTGTGTGGCCTGCTGCTTTGCTGAATTCATTTGTTAGGTCAATCTTCTTGTGGAATCTTCAGAGTTTTTTACCTACAAGATCATATCTGCAAACAAGTAATTTTACTTATTCCTTCCCAATAACATGGCTTTTATTTCTTTTTCTTTCATAATTGCTGTAGCTAGAACTTCCAGTACTATGTTCTAAGCTGAATAGACATAGTGAAAGTGGGCATCCTGACCAAAAAAAAAAGGTTTCAGTCTTTCACCATCTGGTATGGTGCTCACTGTGGGCTTTTCATGTATGGCTTGTATTATGTTGATGTAGTTCCCCCCCCCCCGCTTTTGTTTTTAAGGTTTTATTTAAATTATTTGACAGAGCGAGCATAAGCAGGGGGAGGGGCAGTGGGAGAGGGAGCAGCAGGCTCCCCGCTGAGCAGGGAGCCCAATGTAGGACTCGATCCCAGGACCCTGGGATCATGACCTGAGCTGAAGGCAGGCGCTTAACCTACTGAGCCACCCAGACCCCCCTGTAGTTCCCTTCTTTTCCTAGTTTCATTGAATGCTTTTGCTTTTTTTCCCTCAATCACAAAAGCGTATTGAATATTTGCATTTTCTGCATCAGTTGAGATGATCATGTGGATTTTGTTCTTCATTCTGTTAATATAATGTATTACATTGATTGGCTTACATGTTGAACCAACCTTGCATTTTGCTTGGTCATCGTGTATAATCCTTTTAGTGTTTTGCTAAATTCTATTCGCTAGTATTACAAGATTTTTGTTTGCATCAGTGATCATAAAGAATGTTGATCTTTATTTTTCTTGTCATGTCTGTGTCTGGCTTTGGTATCAGGGTTGTGCTGGGTTTATAGAGTGAGTTAGGAGATGTCCCTTCTCTAATTTTTTGAAAGTTTGCGAAGGATTGATGTTAGTCTTTCTTTACATTTTTGGTAGATTTCACCAGTGAAGTCATTGGACCCAGGGCTTTTCTCTGTCAGATTTTTTATGATTGATTCAGTCTCTTAACTAGATATAGGTCTATTCAGATTTTCTATTTCTTCATGGTTCCTCTTAGTAGGTTTTGTGTTTCTAGAAATTCATCCATTCATCCAATTTCTTGCCACATGGGTACTAATGTATTCTCTTTTAATCCTTTTTATTTCCGTTGAAGTGTAATATTTTCCCACTTTGGTTTCTGAATTTAGTAATTTGAGTCTTCTTTTTTGTTTTTTTCTCAGTCCAACTAGCTAAAGGTTTGCCAGTTTTGTTGATGTTTTCAAAGAATGAACTTTTGCTTTCATTGACTTTTAAAATTGTTTTTCTCTTCTTTATTTCATTTATCTTTGCTCTAATCTATTTTTTCCTTCCTTCAGCTGGCTTTAGGTTTAGTTTAGTCTTCTTTTTCTAGTTCCATAGTTGTAAAGTTACATCATCGATTTGAGATCTTTCCTCTTTTTTAATATAAGCATATTTTATAGCTTTAAATTTCCCCCTTAGCACCACTTATGTTGCACCTCCCAAGTTTTTTATCATTTGTCTCTAAGTATCTTTTAATTTCCTTTGTGATTTCTTTGTAATCCATTGGTTGTTTAAAAGTTGTTGAATTTCTACAGTTCTGTGAATTTTCTGTTATTGATTTCTAGCTTTATCTCATTGTGGTTGGAGTAGATACTTTGTATGATGATCTGTTGGAGCTTCATTTGTAACATAAGGTCTGTCCTGGGAAATGTCCCGTGTGCACTTGAGAAGAATGTGTATGCTGTTTTTGGGTGGAATGTTCTGCATGTCTGTTAGATCTAGTTGGCTTATTTTGCCAAGTTTTCTCTTTACTTACTTCTGTCTGGTTGTTCTAGCCACAATTGTGAGTGGAATATTAAGGTCTCTATTACTATACTATTAATATTGAGCTATTTCTCCCTTAAGTTCTATCAGTTTTTGCTTCGTATATTTTTACAGGTTTTCATTAGATGCACAGTTGTTTATAATCATATCTTCCTGCCTTATTGAACATTTAATTAATATATACTGTCTCTTATAACCTTTTTTGGTTTAACATTTAATTTGCTGATATTAGTGTAGCCACACCTGCTCACTTTTGCTTACTATTCTCATGGAATAGCTCTTCCTGTACTTTCACTTGCAACTTCTTTGTGTCTTTGGATCTAAAGTGAGTCTCAGCATGTAGACAGTATATAGTTGGATCATGTATTTTTATCCATTGTGCCAATCTGTCTTTTGATGGTTGTGTTTAATCCATTGATACTTGAAATAAGTACTGAAAAGAAGGGACTTAACTTCTGTCATTGTTCAATTTTTTGTGTGCCTTATATATATATATATTTTTTTTGTCCCTCATTTCCTACATTACTGTCTTCTATTGTGTTTAGTTGGTTTTTGTAGGGAAATGTTTAAATTTCTCATTTCCTTTTGTGCATATTCTATAGCTGTTTTCTTTGTG
>NW_027400667.1:0-5130 GCF_003265705.2 Callorhinus ursinus
GACCTCACTGATATGAGGAATTCTTAATCTCAGGAAACAAACTGAGGTTTGCTGGAGTGATGGGGGGTGGGAGGGATGGGGTGGCTGGGTGATAGACATTGGGTAGGGTATGTGCTATGTTGAGTGCTGTGAATTGTGCAAGACTGTTGAATCACAGATCTGTACTTCTGAAACAAATAATGCAATATATGTTAAGAAAAAAATAGAAGAAGAAGATAGCAGGAGGGGAGGAATGAAGGGGAGAAAGTCAGAGGGGGAGACGAATCATGAGAGAGGATGGACCCTGAAAAACAAACTGAGGGTTCTAGAGGGGAGGGGGTGGGGGGATGGGTTAGCCTGGTGATGGGTATTAAAGAGGGCACATTCTGCGTGGAGCACTGGGTGTTATGCACAAACAATGAATCATGGAACGCTACATCAAAAACTAATGATGTAATGTATGGTGATTAACATAACAATAAAAAATTTTTTAAAAAGATTATGCAATTGCTCCCTTTACTTTCACAATCTGGGAAATGGTAAGATCCATTTTTGTGAATTGCAGCTTAGCTGGGGATCTGAATGTCACTTCATCCCAGGTGCCCAAGATGGTGCACTGAGCCTGCAGCACGTTGCAGGGCTTGAATTTTCCAAGCTACTTCCAAGAAAGGATCATTTCTAGCAGATTCTTATGGAAACAGGCAGCCCCACAAAGGCCCAGGTTGTTCACACACCTTTGGAGGAGAACAGGAGAACTAGCTCCCAGGTATCATGTGCATGGTTAACAGGCCAATAAATTTCCTTCCTTGGCCACTCTCCGACCCATCCAGAGGGAGAGAAGGGCAAACTCCTGGTCTTTTCAAGGTTAGCGGTTAGCATTTCCAGGAATCTAGTCTTCCAGGTCAAAATGATTCCTGCTTTCCCATAAAACAGCAGTATAAATCAGATCTGTAGGGAATGGAGCAAGTCTTTCACATCTTTTTCAATGACTGGTGAAGTGATTGACTTGAATAGCCTCTGTGGAAGAAGGGGGAGAGTCTATGTCCTATTAGGAGCTTTGTGGGGTTGACAGAGTGGAGGTTATCTTCAAGTTCCAGGTTTATCACTCTGCAGGGATGAGCTAAGATCTGCAATGTAGCAAAGGCCATTCCTGGCCACAGCTGAGCAGAGGCCACACAGACTGTTTTGGGTAGGTAGGATCTGTTTGGGGCAGATTTGTAGAGATACTGTGGAATGTTCCTAATATGGTAGGGGCCTAATACAGACCTTTTAGGTGTAGGGTAGGATATAATTCTATATAAGGAAAATGAAAAAAAGCATGTTTATATGTGTCTGTACTTACACATCTAAATATTTAGCTCTGCAGGGGGCATAGGCTGGACTGTTTGTTCATTGTAGTCACCAATTGCAGTAGTATTGGGGGTCAGAGACAATGAGGGAGATATTCCTCATTCTACACACATTTTGCCATCTAAATTTTTTTAACAGGTGCTTATATTATGGAAGACAGTGACCATGGCATTAATGTCATTGCCTAGCAGCCTGTCTCTCAGTTTTGTGTCTTTCCTGATCTGTAGCCATGACCAAAGCCTTGGCAGTGTCTCCCAACCTTTGGTGTTTTGAACATATTGTTTAAAACAGGTGCAGCAGCCTCAGCTATTTTAAACATATTGTTTGTTCCCTCAAATGGCAAAATCTCCAGGGAGCCCACCACACTAACTGAAAATTTAGGGTAATTAGGTAAGATTTCTTTGTCCTACAGAAAAGAAAACACAGACTCCTTCTACTGAGCCCTCATTGGGAGAGTCTAGGAAATCAGACTTACCATATGGGAAGGCAGCAGTAATGTCACCAGGGAGTTGTGCATCATGTTTCAGGAAGATGTGATGAACAAGTAAGTTCTAGAATCCCTGGCAGTCACCCATTGAGTTTCTCACTATGCAGAGTACAAAGCAGTCCATGCCTTTCCATAATCTGCCTTTGCCTCCCCACCCCAGGCTGCACAGAGGACCTTGATCAAAAGCTGATATATTCCTGGTGTGTGGCAATGCCCACCTGTGTTTCTGCTTTTCAAATCTGATCCTCATCTTTTGTTCTCTAGTTTTTCTTTTTGCTGAGCCTCCTAGCCTTGTCTGAAAGTTCCAGACTCAAAGCCATATTTCAGTTTATTGAGCAGAACAGCAACAACAATAAAGCCCAAACTGAAGAAATTGTATTGGGAATTTTTCCAATACCTTTAATTGGGCTAAATCCTATATTGTTTTTCAAACATTTAGCAGCCTATAATGGTTTGTAGAAGAAAGTATACAAGAAAAATACATATGGATATAAGATGATTTTTATTGTGAAAAATATTATACTATATATATGTGTACATGTGTTTATGTCAAGAAATAGAACATTACAGCCTCCCAGATACTTTCTGTGTTCCTTTCTCACTCCCTAAGTCTGTCTTCATTTCTAATTTAAGGATAATATTAAATATATATCAGTAAATTGCAATATATGATATAAAACATATGTGTGCACTAAAAATAGTAATTATAAAACATACACTTGTGTAAACACTACCTAACTTAAAGAATAGAACACTTCATGTAATTTATAAATCTTTAGGATGCCCCTTCTCAAATACATCCCCCACTCTATCAAACCTAAAGTAACTCCTTTCCTGACTTTTAGAATAATCTTTACCTTGCTCTTACTGATACTTTTACCATCTTTTCTTGCACCCTTAAACACTGTAGTTTTGCCTGTTCTTAAGCTTTTTAATATGCAATTATACTGCATATTCACTTCTTTTGACTTGCTAATTTTGCTCACTCTAATGAAACTCGTTTATCTTGATATAGTAGCTATAAATTTCTTCATTTTTTCGTTGCTGTATAAATTCCATTCTATGAACATTCCAGCATATATTCACCAGTTCTAGTGATGAGGAGCCTTTGTGTTATTTCCAGTTTGGGAGTATTGTGAACAATGATGCTATGAACAGCAAAAACAAAAACAAAACAACAAAACAAACCAAAAAACCCTGTCATATTAGAGGAACTCAGAGATATTTGACACTTTAATAATTCTCAATATTTCTAATGTTTTAAATGACAGCTTTACTATTTTCTAAATTTTCCTATACATGTATAACCAAAAGTAAGGGAGTTCTTAACTTTTGACAAAAATGTTGAGTGCTCACAGAACAATGATGATTTTTCCTATTGATTATTAAGATTGCTTTGTATGATTCCAGCTTGCATGGCCCTCAGCTACCATGCAAAGTAAGTACCTTTTCTTCCTTTTTGGCATTCTTGATTTACTATACTACTGTATAATATTTAGAATCATCTTGTCAAATATCATGCAAAATGACTGTTGGATTTTATTTGTGATTACATTTCTTTTTTTTCTTTTTTAAATTTTATTATGTTATGTTAGTCACCATCATCTTTAATTCAGAGAGAACTGACATTTTTACAGTATTAAGTTTCTCAGTGAGCATAGTATATTTCTCTACTCATTGAAATTAGCATTAGTTTCTGTATTGGTTTCCTATGGCTGCAGGGAAAAAGTACAACAAACTGTGTTGTTTAAAGAACAGGAATGTATTGTCTCACAGTTCTGGAGGCTAGAAGTCCAAGATCAAGGTTTCAGCAAAGTTGGCTCCTTCTGAGGGCTGTGAGGGAGAATCTTTTCCTTGCTTCTCTTCTACCTTCTAGTATTTCCTTGGCTTGTGGAAACACAACTCCAATCTTCACATGGCATTCCCCGTGTGTGCATACCTGCCTATATACAAATGTCCCCTTTTTCATAAGGACACCAGTTATATTGGATTGGGGCCCACCCTACTTTCATATTATCCAGTTCCAAAGCCCCTTCCATATTTTTAGGTATTTGTTACAGTAGCTCCCTATTTCTTGGTATCAAAATCCATATTAGTTTGCTAGGGCTTCTGTAAGTAAATACCACAAACTAAAATCTTAAAAAAGGGGGGGGATACCTGGGTGGCTGGGTCGCTCATTTGGTTAAGCGTCTGCCTTCAGCTCCGGTCATGATCCCAGGATCCTGGGATAGTCACCCCCCGCCCCGTCTGGTTCCCTGCTTCTCTCTCTCCCCCTGCCCCTCCCCACTGCTCATGCTCATGTTCTCTCTCAAATAAATAAATAAATAAAATCTTAAAAAAATAAGTACCACAAACTTAGTAGCTTCAACTATAGAAATTTATTGTCTCACAGTTCTGGAAACCGGAAGTCTGAAAGAAGATGTTGGCTGGGTTGGTCCTTCTGAGGGTCATAAGAGAAAAATTTATTTTTCTTTCTCTCAAGCCCTCTCTCCTTGGCTTGTCTTCTTCCTGTGTGTCTTCACATGATCTTTCCTCCATATATGTCTGTCTCTTTTTTTTCAAATTGCCCCTTTTTAGAAGGATACCAATCATATTAAATAAGGGTCCACCCTAAAGACCTCATCTTAGCTAATTTCAACTGCAATGACCCTATTTCCAAATAAGTTCACATTCTGATGTACTGGGGGTTAGGATTTCCCAACCTATGATTTGGGGGGCAGGGGCACAATTCAACTTATAACAGTATCTCTGAATAAAGTTTTATAAATTTTCCATGTAAGTCTTTACTTTCTTAGATTGTAAGTGGTATAATTAGTGGTATTTGTGTCAGTTATCAATTTGTTGCCTCTTAGCTTGAAATGTATCCTTTATTATTTTTTATTATTATGTTATGTTAATCACCATACATTACATCATTAGTTTTTGATGTAGTGTTCCATGATGCATTGTTTGCGCATAACACCCAGTGCTCCATGCAGAACGTGCCCTCTTTAATACCCATCAGGCTAACCCATTCCCTCACTCCCCTCCCCTCTAGAACCCTCAGTGTGTTTCTCAGAGTCCATCGTCTCTCATGGTTCATCTCCCCCTCCGATTTCCCCCTTCATTCTTCCCCTCCTGCTATCTTCTTTTTTTTTTTTAACATGTAATGTATGATTTGTTTCAGAGGTACAGGTCTGTGATTCATCAGTCTTACACAATTCACAGCACTCACCATAGCACATACCCTTCCCAATGTCTATCACCCAGCCCCCCCATCCCTCCCAGCCCCCACCACTCCAGCAACCCTCAGTTTGTTTCCTGAGATTAAGAAT
>NW_027400668.1:0-5130 GCF_003265705.2 Callorhinus ursinus
GACCTCACTGATATGAGGAATTCTTAATCTCAGGAAACAAACTGAGGGTTGCTGGAGTGGTGGGGGCTGGGAGGGATGGGGGGGCTGGGTGATAGACATTGGGAAGGGTATGTGCTATGGTGAGTGCTGTGAATTGTGTAAGACTGATGAATCACAGACCTGTACCTCTGAAACAAATCATACATTACATGTTAAAAAAAAAAAAGAAGATAGCAGGAGGGGAAGAATGAAGGGGGAAATCGGAGGGGGAGATGAACCATGAGAGACGATGGACTCTGAGAAACACACTGAGGGTTCTAGAGGGGAGGGGAGTGAGGGAATGGGTTAGCCTGATGGGTATTAAAGAGGGCACGTTCTGCATGGAGCACTGGGTGTTATGCGCAAACAATGCATCATGGAACACTACATCAAAAACTAATGATGTAATGTATGGTGATTAACATAACATAATAATAAAAAATAATAAAGGATACATTTCAAGCTAAGAGGCAACAAATTGATAACTGACACAAATACCACTAATTATACCACTTACAATCTAAGAAAGTAAAGACTTACATGGAAAATTTATAAAACTTTATTCAGAGATACTGTTATAAGTTGAATTGTGCCCCTGCCCCCCAAATCATAGGTTGGGAAATCCTAACCCCCAGTACATCAGAATGTGAACTTATTTGGAAATAGGGTCATTGCAGTTGAAATTAGCTAAGATGAGGTCTTTAGGGTGGACCCTTATTTAATATGATTGGTATCCTTCTAAAAAGGGGCAATTTGAAAAAAAAGAGACAGACATATATGGAGGAAAGATCATGTGAAGACACACAGGAAGAAGACAAGCCAAGGAGAGAGGGCTTGAGAGAAAGAAAAATAAATTTTTCTCTTATGACCCTCAGAAGGACCAACCCAGCCAACATCTTCTTTCAGACTTCCGGTTTCCAGAACTGTGAGACAATAAATTTCTATAGTTGAAGCTACTAAGTTTGTGGTACTTATTTTTTTAAGATTTTATTTATTTATTTATTTGAGAGAGAACATGAGCATGAGCAGTGGGGAGGGGCAGGGGGAGAGAGAGAAGCAGGGAACCAGACGGGGCGGGGGGTGACTATCCCAGGATCCTGGGATCATGACCGGAGCTGAAGGCAGACGCTTAACCAAATGAGCGACCCAGCCACCCAGGTATCCCCCCCCTTTTTTAAGATTTTAGTTTGTGGTATTTACTTACAGAAGCCCTAGCAAACTAATATGGATTTTGATACCAAGAAATAGGGAGCTACTGTAACAAATACCTAAAAATATGGAAGGGGCTTTGGAACTGGATAATATGAAAGTAGGGTGGGCCCCAATCCAATATAACTGGTGTCCTTATGAAAAAGGGGACATTTGTATATAGGCAGGTATGCACACACGGGGAATGCCATGTGAAGATTGGAGTTGTGTTTCCACAAGCCAAGGAAATACTAGAAGGTAGAAGAGAAGCAAGGAAAAGATTCTCCCTCACAGCCCTCAGAAGGAGCCAACTTTGCTGAAACCTTGATCTTGGACTTCTAGCCTCCAGAACTGTGAGACAATACATTCCTGTTCTTTAAACAACACAGTTTGTTGTACTTTTTCCCTGCAGCCATAGGAAACCAATACAGAAACTAATGCTAATTTCAATGAGTAGAGAAATATACTATGCTCACTGAGAAACTTAATACTGTAAAAATGTCAGTTCTCTCTGAATTAAAGATGATGGTGACTAACATAACATAATAAAATTTAAAAAAGAAAAAAAAGAAATGTAATCACAAATAAAATCCAACAGTCATTTTGCATGATATTTGACAAGATGATTCTAAATATTATACAGTAGTATAGTAAATCAAGAATGCCAAAAAGGAAGAAAAGGTACTTACTTTGCATGGTAGCTGAGGGCCATGCAAGCTGGAATCATACAAAGCAATCTTAATAATCAATAGGAAAAATCATCATTGTTCTGTGAGCACTCAACATTTTTGTCAAAAGTTAAGAACTCCCTTACTTTTGGTTATACATGTATAGGAAAATTTAGAAAATAGTAAAGCTGTCATTTAAAACATTAGAAATATTGAGAATTATTAAAGTGTCAAATATCTCTGAGTTCCTCTAATATGACAGGGTTTTTTGGTTTGTTTTGTTGTTTTGTTTTTGTTTTTGCTGTTCATAGCATCATTGTTCACAATACTCCCAAACTGGAAATAACACAAAGGCTCCTCATCACTAGAACTGGTGAATATATGCTGGAATGTTCATAGAATGGAATTTATACAGCAACGAAAAAATGAAGAAATTTATAGCTACTATATCAAGATAAACGAGTTTCATTAGAGTGAGCAAAATTAGCAAGTCAAAAGAAGTGAATATGCAGTATAATTGCATATTAAAAAGCTTAAGAACAGGCAAAACTACAGTGTTTAAGGGTGCAAGAAAAGATGGTAAAAGTATCAGTAAGAGCAAGGTAAAGATTATTCTAAAAGTCAGGAAAGGAGTTACTTTAGGTTTGATAGAGTGGGGGATGTATTTGAGAAGGGGCATCCTAAAGATTTATAAATTACATGAAGTGTTCTATTCTTTAAGTTAGGTAGTGTTTACACAAGTGTATGTTTTATAATTACTATTTTTAGTGCACACATATGTTTTATATCATATATTGCAATTTACTGATATATATTTAATATTATCCTTAAATTAGAAATGAAGACAGACTTAGGGAGTGAGAAAGGAACACAGAAAGTATCTGGGAGGCTGTAATGTTCTATTTCTTGACATAAACACATGTACACATATATATAGTATAATATTTTTCACAATAAAAATCATCTTATATCCATATGTATTTTTCTTGTATACTTTCTTCTACAAACCATTATAGGCTGCTAAATGTTTGAAAAACAATATAGGATTTAGCCCAATTAAAGGTATTGGAAAAATTCCCAATACAATTTCTTCAGTTTGGGCTTTATTGTTGTTGCTGTTCTGCTCAATAAACTGAAATATGGCTTTGAGTCTGGAACTTTCAGACAAGGCTAGGAGGCTCAGCAAAAAGAAAAACTAGAGAACAAAAGATGAGGATCAGATTTGAAAAGCAGAAACACAGGTGGGCATTGCCACACACCAGGAATATATCAGCTTTTGATCAAGGTCCTCTGTGCAGCCTGGGGTGGGGAGGCAAAGGCAGATTATGGAAAGGCATGGACTGCTTTGTACTCTGCATAGTGAGAAACTCAATGGGTGACTGCCAGGGATTCTAGAACTTACTTGTTCATCACATCTTCCTGAAACATGATGCACAACTCCCTGGTGACATTACTGCTGCCTTCCCATATGGTAAGTCTGATTTCCTAGACTCTCCCAATGAGGGCTCAGTAGAAGGAGTCTGTGTTTTCTTTTCTGTAGGACAAAGAAATCTTACCTAATTACCCTAAATTTTCAGTTAGTGTGGTGGGCTCCCTGGAGATTTTGCCATTTGAGGGAACAAACAATATGTTTAAAATAGCTGAGGCTGCTGCACCTGTTTTAAACAATATGTTCAAAACACCAAAGGTTGGGAGACACTGCCAAGGCTTTGGTCATGGCTACAGATCAGGAAAGACACAAAACTGAGAGACAGGCTGCTAGGCAATGACATTAATGCCATGGTCACTGTCTTCCATAATATAAGCACCTGTTAAAAAAATTTAGATGGCAAAATGTGTGTAGAATGAGGAATATCTCCCTCATTGTCTCTGACCCCCAATACTACTGCAATTGGTGACTACAATGAACAAACAGTCCAGCCTATGCCCCCTGCAGAGCTAAATATTTAGATGTGTAAGTACAGACACATATAAACATGCTTTTTTTCATTTTCCTTATATAGAATTATATCCTACCCTACACCTAAAAGGTCTGTATTAGGCCCCTACCATATTAGGAACATTCCACAGTATCTCTACAAATCTGCCCCAAACAGATCCTACCTACCCAAAACAGTCTGTGTGGCCTCTGCTCAGCTGTGGCCAGGAATGGCCTTTGCTACATTGCAGATCTTAGCTCATCCCTGCAGAGTGATAAACCTGGAACTTGAAGATAACCTCCACTCTGTCAACCCCACAAAGCTCCTAATAGGACATAGACTCTCCCCCTTCTTCCACAGAGGCTATTCAAGTCAATCACTTCACCAGTCATTGAAAAAGATGTGAAAGACTTGCTCCATTCCCTACAGATCTGATTTATACTGCTGTTTTATGGGAAAGCAGGAATCATTTTGACCTGGAAGACTAGATTCCTGGAAATGCTAACCGCTAACCTTGAAAAGACCAGGAGTTTGCCCTTCTCTCCCTCTGGATGGGTCGGAGAGTGGCCAAGGAAGGAAATTTATTGGCCTGTTAACCATGCACATGATACCTGGGAGCTAGTTCTCCTGTTCTCCTCCAAAGGTGTGTGAACAACCTGGGCCTTTGTGGGGCTGCCTGTTTCCATAAGAATCTGCTAGAAATGATCCTTTCTTGGAAGTAGCTTGGAAAATTCAAGCCCTGCAACGTGCTGCAGGCTCAGTGCACCATCTTGGGCACCTGGGATGAAGTGACATTCAGATCCCCAGCTAAGCTGCAATTCACAAAAATGGATCTTACCATTTCCCAGATTGTGAAAGTAAAGGGAGCAATTGCATAATCTTTTTAAAAAATTTTTTATTGTTATGTTAATCACCATACATTACATCATTAGTTTTTGATGTAGCGTTCCATGATTCATTGTTTGTGCATAACACCCAGTGCTCCACGCAGAATGTGCCCTCTTTAATACCCATCACCAGGCTAACCCATCCCCCCACCCCCTCCCCTCTAGAACCCTCAGTTTGTTTTTCAGGGTCCATCCTCTCTCATGATTCGTCTCCCCCTCTGACTTTCTCCCCTTCATTCCTCCCCTCCTGCTATCTTCTTCTTCTATTTTTTTCTTAACATATATTGCATTATTTGTTTCAGAAGTACAGATCTGTGATTCAACAGTCTTGCACAATTCACAGCACTCAACATAGCACATACCCTACCCAATGTCTATCACCCAGCCACCCCATCCCTCCCACCCCCCATCACTCCAGCAAACCTCAGTTTGTTTCCTGAGATTAAGAAT
>NW_027400669.1:0-5130 GCF_003265705.2 Callorhinus ursinus
GACCTCACTGATATGAGGAATTCTTAATCTCAGGAAACAAACTGAGGTTTGCTGGAGTGATGGGGGGTGGGAGGGATGGGGTGGCTGGGTGATAGACATTGGGTAGGGTATGTGCTATGTTGAGTGCTGTGAATTGTGCAAGACTGTTGAATCACAGATCTGTACTTCTGAAACAAATAATGCAATATATGTTAAGAAAAAAATAGAAGAAGAAGATAGCAGGAGGGGAGGAATGAAGGGGAGAAAGTCAGAGGGGGAGACGAATCATGAGAGAGGATGGACCCTGAAAAACAAACTGAGGGTTCTAGAGGGGAGGGGGTGGGGGGATGGGTTAGCCTGGTGATGGGTATTAAAGAGGGCACATTCTGCGTGGAGCACTGGGTGTTATGCACAAACAATGAATCATGGAACGCTACATCAAAAACTAATGATGTAATGTATGGTGATTAACATAACAATAAAAAATTTTTTAAAAAGATTATGCAATTGCTCCCTTTACTTTCACAATCTGGGAAATGGTAAGATCCATTTTTGTGAATTGCAGCTTAGCTGGGGATCTGAATGTCACTTCATCCCAGGTGCCCAAGATGGTGCACTGAGCCTGCAGCACGTTGCAGGGCTTGAATTTTCCAAGCTACTTCCAAGAAAGGATCATTTCTAGCAGATTCTTATGGAAACAGGCAGCCCCACAAAGGCCCAGGTTGTTCACACACCTTTGGAGGAGAACAGGAGAACTAGCTCCCAGGTATCATGTGCATGGTTAACAGGCCAATAAATTTCCTTCCTTGGCCACTCTCCGACCCATCCAGAGGGAGAGAAGGGCAAACTCCTGGTCTTTTCAAGGTTAGCGGTTAGCATTTCCAGGAATCTAGTCTTCCAGGTCAAAATGATTCCTGCTTTCCCATAAAACAGCAGTATAAATCAGATCTGTAGGGAATGGAGCAAGTCTTTCACATCTTTTTCAATGACTGGTGAAGTGATTGACTTGAATAGCCTCTGTGGAAGAAGGGGGAGAGTCTATGTCCTATTAGGAGCTTTGTGGGGTTGACAGAGTGGAGGTTATCTTCAAGTTCCAGGTTTATCACTCTGCAGGGATGAGCTAAGATCTGCAATGTAGCAAAGGCCATTCCTGGCCACAGCTGAGCAGAGGCCACACAGACTGTTTTGGGTAGGTAGGATCTGTTTGGGGCAGATTTGTAGAGATACTGTGGAATGTTCCTAATATGGTAGGGGCCTAATACAGACCTTTTAGGTGTAGGGTAGGATATAATTCTATATAAGGAAAATGAAAAAAAGCATGTTTATATGTGTCTGTACTTACACATCTAAATATTTAGCTCTGCAGGGGGCATAGGCTGGACTGTTTGTTCATTGTAGTCACCAATTGCAGTAGTATTGGGGGTCAGAGACAATGAGGGAGATATTCCTCATTCTACACACATTTTGCCATCTAAATTTTTTTAACAGGTGCTTATATTATGGAAGACAGTGACCATGGCATTAATGTCATTGCCTAGCAGCCTGTCTCTCAGTTTTGTGTCTTTCCTGATCTGTAGCCATGACCAAAGCCTTGGCAGTGTCTCCCAACCTTTGGTGTTTTGAACATATTGTTTAAAACAGGTGCAGCAGCCTCAGCTATTTTAAACATATTGTTTGTTCCCTCAAATGGCAAAATCTCCAGGGAGCCCACCACACTAACTGAAAATTTAGGGTAATTAGGTAAGATTTCTTTGTCCTACAGAAAAGAAAACACAGACTCCTTCTACTGAGCCCTCATTGGGAGAGTCTAGGAAATCAGACTTACCATATGGGAAGGCAGCAGTAATGTCACCAGGGAGTTGTGCATCATGTTTCAGGAAGATGTGATGAACAAGTAAGTTCTAGAATCCCTGGCAGTCACCCATTGAGTTTCTCACTATGCAGAGTACAAAGCAGTCCATGCCTTTCCATAATCTGCCTTTGCCTCCCCACCCCAGGCTGCACAGAGGACCTTGATCAAAAGCTGATATATTCCTGGTGTGTGGCAATGCCCACCTGTGTTTCTGCTTTTCAAATCTGATCCTCATCTTTTGTTCTCTAGTTTTTCTTTTTGCTGAGCCTCCTAGCCTTGTCTGAAAGTTCCAGACTCAAAGCCATATTTCAGTTTATTGAGCAGAACAGCAACAACAATAAAGCCCAAACTGAAGAAATTGTATTGGGAATTTTTCCAATACCTTTAATTGGGCTAAATCCTATATTGTTTTTCAAACATTTAGCAGCCTATAATGGTTTGTAGAAGAAAGTATACAAGAAAAATACATATGGATATAAGATGATTTTTATTGTGAAAAATATTATACTATATATATGTGTACATGTGTTTATGTCAAGAAATAGAACATTACAGCCTCCCAGATACTTTCTGTGTTCCTTTCTCACTCCCTAAGTCTGTCTTCATTTCTAATTTAAGGATAATATTAAATATATATCAGTAAATTGCAATATATGATATAAAACATATGTGTGCACTAAAAATAGTAATTATAAAACATACACTTGTGTAAACACTACCTAACTTAAAGAATAGAACACTTCATGTAATTTATAAATCTTTAGGATGCCCCTTCTCAAATACATCCCCCACTCTATCAAACCTAAAGTAACTCCTTTCCTGACTTTTAGAATAATCTTTACCTTGCTCTTACTGATACTTTTACCATCTTTTCTTGCACCCTTAAACACTGTAGTTTTGCCTGTTCTTAAGCTTTTTAATATGCAATTATACTGCATATTCACTTCTTTTGACTTGCTAATTTTGCTCACTCTAATGAAACTCGTTTATCTTGATATAGTAGCTATAAATTTCTTCATTTTTTCGTTGCTGTATAAATTCCATTCTATGAACATTCCAGCATATATTCACCAGTTCTAGTGATGAGGAGCCTTTGTGTTATTTCCAGTTTGGGAGTATTGTGAACAATGATGCTATGAACAGCAAAAACAAAAACAAAACAACAAAACAAACCAAAAAACCCTGTCATATTAGAGGAACTCAGAGATATTTGACACTTTAATAATTCTCAATATTTCTAATGTTTTAAATGACAGCTTTACTATTTTCTAAATTTTCCTATACATGTATAACCAAAAGTAAGGGAGTTCTTAACTTTTGACAAAAATGTTGAGTGCTCACAGAACAATGATGATTTTTCCTATTGATTATTAAGATTGCTTTGTATGATTCCAGCTTGCATGGCCCTCAGCTACCATGCAAAGTAAGTACCTTTTCTTCCTTTTTGGCATTCTTGATTTACTATACTACTGTATAATATTTAGAATCATCTTGTCAAATATCATGCAAAATGACTGTTGGATTTTATTTGTGATTACATTTCTTTTTTTTCTTTTTTAAATTTTATTATGTTATGTTAGTCACCATCATCTTTAATTCAGAGAGAACTGACATTTTTACAGTATTAAGTTTCTCAGTGAGCATAGTATATTTCTCTACTCATTGAAATTAGCATTAGTTTCTGTATTGGTTTCCTATGGCTGCAGGGAAAAAGTACAACAAACTGTGTTGTTTAAAGAACAGGAATGTATTGTCTCACAGTTCTGGAGGCTAGAAGTCCAAGATCAAGGTTTCAGCAAAGTTGGCTCCTTCTGAGGGCTGTGAGGGAGAATCTTTTCCTTGCTTCTCTTCTACCTTCTAGTATTTCCTTGGCTTGTGGAAACACAACTCCAATCTTCACATGGCATTCCCCGTGTGTGCATACCTGCCTATATACAAATGTCCCCTTTTTCATAAGGACACCAGTTATATTGGATTGGGGCCCACCCTACTTTCATATTATCCAGTTCCAAAGCCCCTTCCATATTTTTAGGTATTTGTTACAGTAGCTCCCTATTTCTTGGTATCAAAATCCATATTAGTTTGCTAGGGCTTCTGTAAGTAAATACCACAAACTAAAATCTTAAAAAAGGGGGGGGATACCTGGGTGGCTGGGTCGCTCATTTGGTTAAGCGTCTGCCTTCAGCTCCGGTCATGATCCCAGGATCCTGGGATAGTCACCCCCCGCCCCGTCTGGTTCCCTGCTTCTCTCTCTCCCCCTGCCCCTCCCCACTGCTCATGCTCATGTTCTCTCTCAAATAAATAAATAAATAAAATCTTAAAAAAATAAGTACCACAAACTTAGTAGCTTCAACTATAGAAATTTATTGTCTCACAGTTCTGGAAACCGGAAGTCTGAAAGAAGATGTTGGCTGGGTTGGTCCTTCTGAGGGTCATAAGAGAAAAATTTATTTTTCTTTCTCTCAAGCCCTCTCTCCTTGGCTTGTCTTCTTCCTGTGTGTCTTCACATGATCTTTCCTCCATATATGTCTGTCTCTTTTTTTTCAAATTGCCCCTTTTTAGAAGGATACCAATCATATTAAATAAGGGTCCACCCTAAAGACCTCATCTTAGCTAATTTCAACTGCAATGACCCTATTTCCAAATAAGTTCACATTCTGATGTACTGGGGGTTAGGATTTCCCAACCTATGATTTGGGGGGCAGGGGCACAATTCAACTTATAACAGTATCTCTGAATAAAGTTTTATAAATTTTCCATGTAAGTCTTTACTTTCTTAGATTGTAAGTGGTATAATTAGTGGTATTTGTGTCAGTTATCAATTTGTTGCCTCTTAGCTTGAAATGTATCCTTTATTATTTTTTATTATTATGTTATGTTAATCACCATACATTACATCATTAGTTTTTGATGTAGTGTTCCATGATGCATTGTTTGCGCATAACACCCAGTGCTCCATGCAGAACGTGCCCTCTTTAATACCCATCAGGCTAACCCATTCCCTCACTCCCCTCCCCTCTAGAACCCTCAGTGTGTTTCTCAGAGTCCATCGTCTCTCATGGTTCATCTCCCCCTCCGATTTCCCCCTTCATTCTTCCCCTCCTGCTATCTTCTTTTTTTTTTTTAACATGTAATGTATGATTTGTTTCAGAGGTACAGGTCTGTGATTCATCAGTCTTACACAATTCACAGCACTCACCATAGCACATACCCTTCCCAATGTCTATCACCCAGCCCCCCCATCCCTCCCAGCCCCCACCACTCCAGCAACCCTCAGTTTGTTTCCTGAGATTAAGAAT